>NC_079225.1:13412132-13647132 GCF_029633865.1 Lampris incognitus | reverse complement strand
CCCATAAACCTCCTCTTTGGCCTTCCTCTTCTCCTCTTCCCTGGCAGCTCCATATTCAGCATCCTTCTCCCAGTATACCCAGCATCTCTCCTCCACACATGTCCAAACCATCTCAATCTTGCCTCTCTTGCTTTGTCTCCAAACCGTCCAACCTGAGCGGTCCCTCTAATATACTCCTTCCTAATCCTGTCCTTCTTCGTCACCCCCAGTGAAAATCTTAGCATCTTCAACTCTGCCACCTCCAGCTTCGCCTCCTGTCTTTTCGTCGGTGCCACTGTCTCCAAACCATATAACATGACCAGCTTGGGGGGGTCATCCCAGGTCCTTGCTGTGTGGAGTTTGCATGTTATTCCCGTGTCTGTGTGGGTTTTCTCTGGGTGTTCCGGTTTCCCCACCATCAAAAAGACATGCATGTTAGGGTTAATACTCCTGTCTGTGCCCCTGACCGAGGCATGGCAAGACCAACTGGAGTTGGTCCCCGGGCGCTGCATGGCAGTTGCCCACTGCTACTAGCTACACAGCTAGGATGGGTTAAATGCAGAGGGGATCAATAAAGTAATAATAGTAATAAAAAATGGGCTCGTTGGACGTCTCATTCCAAAACCATGGGCATTAATAAGGACTTGGTCCCCACTTTGCTGCTGTAACAGCCTCCACTCCAGGCTTTCCACTGGATTTTGGATCATGGCCATGGGGATTCACGCCTATTCAGCCACAAGAGCGTTAGTGAGGTTGGGCACTGATGTTGGGGAGAAGGCCTGGTGCCCAGTCGGCGTTCCAGTTCATCCCAAAGGTGTTGGATGGGGTTGGGGTCAGGGCTCTGTGCAGGCCAGTCAAGTTCTTCCACACCAAACTCGGCAAGCCAAACCATGTCTTCATGGACCCCACTTTGTGCACAGGGGCATTGTCATGCTGAAACGGGAAAGGGCCTTTCCCAAGCGGTTGCCACAAAGTTGGATGCACAGAATTCTCTATAATGTCGTCGCATGTTGTAGCATTAAGATTTCCCTTCACTGGAACTAAGGGGCCAAGCCCAAACCATGAACAACAGTCCTAGACCATTATTCCTCTTCCAGCAAACTTTACAGTTGGCACTATGCATTCGGTAAGGTAGCATTCTCTTGGCATCCGCCAAACCCAGACTGGTCTGTCAGACTGCCAGACAGTCCAGTGGTGGTGTGCTTTGCACACATGACCTGATATCGCCGTGTTGGTCATGTTCCCACGACATGCTTAATGTTGCTCCAGGGCCATCATTGCAATGGCACAATCGTGTTGTTGTGATGTTGTGCCTTTGCGTCACAGGGAAAAATACCGGAAAAATACCAAAGCTAACAAAACCTCAACCTAACCCTAACCTTAACCTAACACTTACTTTACCCTAATCTTAATTGATAGCTAACCTTAACCTAACTGATAGCTAACCCGCAACCTAATCCCACAACTGCCCCCCCCCCCGAGTTCAAAGGCACGGACAGCACAAAAATGTGATTGGTCAGTTGCAGTGATGGTCCTGAAGCAACATTAATTATGATGTCATAGGAAAAACACCAACACAGCGATATCAGATACATCACTACACCACTCTAGCTGATGCTTGGCATTGCACATGGGGATCTTAGGCTTGTGTGCAGCTGTTCGTCTATGGAAACCCATTTGATGAAACTCCCTACGAACAGTTCTTGTTTCTTCCAGCAGCAATTTGGAACCCAGTGTTACTTGTGTGTCCTACCGCTTTTGAGTGTTACTTGTGTGTCCTACCGCTTCACAGCTGAGCCGCTGTTGCTCTGAAATGCTTCCACTTCACAATAACAGACTTATACTTGACAGGGGTAGCTCTAGCAGCGCAGAAATTTGACCAAGTGACTTGTTTGGAGAGGTGGCATCCTATGATAGAGCCACGTTGAAAGTCACTGAACTCTTCAGTACAACCCATTCCAATGACAGTGTTTGTCTATGGAGACTGCATGCCTGTATGCTTGAGTTTATACACCTGTTAACAATGGGTGTAGCTGAAGTAGACCACTAATTAAAAGGGGTATCCACATACTATTGGCCATGTAGTGTAACTTTGGGATGAATTATGCCTGTATAATTGTTTCAGTTGTAACCAACAATATCAATGTAAAAAGCTCATAAACTTGAATTGTTTGTAGCTAGATTGAAGAAAGCCTGGAATCTTATTGGAATTCTGCCTTGATATTAGAATAATCTTTTGCTGATTGTGGAGAGTCAATCCCAAAGAGTCTTGCTTCTCTCCTGCACCCATGAATGTCACTGTTTTGTCCACATAAATGCATCTGCGATGCAGTAAACTTGATTATTTGACGCTAAATGTTTCATTTTCACACCAAATCGATGAAGGAGGAAGAGAACCTTAATTTTGGCTTCTGAGCAAGAAGCAGGAGCAAACGTCTCTTTGGCTGAGTCCAATAAGATCTGTACCATTATGTCAAAGAAAGGTGAATCAGTTCATCTGGACATTTCACCACTCACCCAAGTGACCTGTTCAGTCTCAACTGACTGCAGGTACCCCCCCCCCTTATAAACAATACAGCGGCATAACGACCGAAAACAACGGTCGGTTTCATATGCAAATTGCCGTCACCATTAAATAGAGTTACAATGGCCATGTGTACGATTCACAGAGGATTTGAGAATGTTTGCAATCACAGCATTGTAAGATGGTGACAGATGTACTCTTAGGACCCCCCCCCCCCTCCTCGGTTCAGGAATGGTCGTTCTCTCTTCACATAGATGGCCTCTGTTCAAACCAGCGTTCCTCCCTATCAGGGGTCCTTGAAAGAGGGGCCACCGGCCTGTAGATGGTGTAGACTGTGGAGTCCTGGCCTGACGTGTTAGCTTTCCTGTGTTGCGCCGTCCTCTTGGCCAGCGTCTGTTTAGTTTCCCCGATGTACAAGTCACGGCAATCCTCCTGGCACTTAACAGCATGTACGTTATTGCCCCGTTTGTGCCGTGGGACCTGATCCTTGGGGTGGACCAATTTCTGGTGCAGCGTGTTTTGGGGTTTGAAAGCAACTGTTTGGAAAATACTCGTCTCGACTGTTCCGACACTCCCGCCACTCACACAGAGTTACCCCTGGTTTACACTTAGACAGCTGTGGTCCTTCTCCTCTCTTCGATCGGCTGGTGCACTGTTTGGGCGTCTTCCTGGCTGTACCATTATGTGTTTCTTAGGCTAGTTTTGGGTTTTCCAGAGGTCATTTATAAGATGACCTGGTGGAATAAAGTCTGATAATCAAGGGGAATAGGGGCACCCGGCAAAGATGGAAAGGTAGAAGAGACGTGGCAATGACCACTGTAACTGGTTGATGGCGTCAAGGCTCTGCATGTGCGTGCGTGCATGCGTGTGTGTGTGTTTGTGTTGTTGGCTGTGTGTGTGTGTTTGTCGCTTTCAGAGGATTTTCCCTTTGCCGACTCCACCGTGCCTGGGCTGCACAGTTCTTATCCGAGGTATTCCCCAGCATCACACTGTGGGAGTTAAGCTGCAGTAGTAAGGCCACATGAGCACATGTGTGAATACGCATTACCACCACCCCACTTCCCCACACACAAACACACACACACATACACACAAACTAAAGGGGGGTTCTTCAGAAGTGGAGAAAACAGCTTTTTTTGTGGATTTCTTTTCTCCCCAGTTGTACCCAGCCAATTACCCCACTCTTCCGAGCCGTCCCGGGTCGCTGCTCCGCCCCCTCTGCCGATCCGGGGAGGGCTGCAGACTACCACATGCCTCCTCCCATACATGTGGAGTCGCCAGCCGCTTCTTTTCACCTGACAGTGAGGAGTTTCACCAGGGGGACGTAGTGGGTGGGAGGATCACACTATTCCCCCCAGTTCCCCCTCCCCCCCTGAACAGGTGCCCCCGACCGACCAGAGGAGGCGCTAGTGCCGCGACCAGGACACATACCCACATCCGGCTTCTCACCCGCAGACACGGCCAATTGTGTCTGTAGGGACGCCCAACCAAGCTGGAGGTAACACGGGGATTCGAACCGGCGATCCCCGTGTTGGTAGGCACCGGAATAGACCGCCACGCCACCCGGACACAATCCCACTATTTTTATGAGTCTCATAACATCACTCTTTTCCTAAATTTGATCCTAGGTAAAGATCAACTGTTATTTGTTGGGTTCACAGGGGGTCCGCACACCTTTCCTTGTACAAATATTTTTTGTGGTGCGGTGTCACTGACGAAAGGTTTTACTCCACCATATCAAAGGCAACAACAAAGTTGCTGAAATTTGAGCTCTGTGTCATTCGTGCTTCAATAGATTTTGTCACATCAGACCGATGTTCCTTGTCTTTTTCAGTTATGAGGAATTTAGCTACAACTGGTTCCTGATGTATGGCGTGTGGGCTACGGGGGTCGCCTCACAGCAAGAAGGTCCTGGGTTCGAGCCATGGGGTAGTCCAACCTTGGGGGTCGTCCCGGGTCGTCCTCTGTGTGGAGTTTGCGTGTTCTCCCCGTGTCTGCGTGGGTTTCCTCCGGGGGCTCCGGTTTCCTCCCACAGTCCAAAGACATGTAGATCAGGTGAATCAGCCGTACTAAATTGTTGCTAGGCGTGAATGCGTGGGTGTGTGTGTGTGTGGGCCCTGTGATGGACTGGCGGCCTGTCCAGGGTGCCTCCCCACCTGCCACCCAGTAACTGCTGGGGTAGGCTCCAGCATCCCTGAGAGCAGGCTAAGTGGTTTGGAGAATGGATGGATGGTTGCTGACGTCTCAGTCTCACAGGCTCCTAGTGTATTTGCATATGTCTTGATGCATGCTCAATAGGCCAGGTAAGAACATCCCGGAAGGTTGAATCAGTTCATCTGGACACAGCATTTAGTGACAGAAACGTTTCATCACTCATCTACGTGACCTCTTCAGTCTGACTTGACTGCAGGTACCCCCACCTTCATAAACGATATAGTTGCATAACGACCGAAAACGACTGGTTTCATATGCAAATTATGATACATATGCAAATATTTGCATACGCATCATCAACACTTTGTGAACTCAATGTTTATTTGATAGCAATAGTAGAGAGAGACAGGAGATGACATGCAGCAGAGGGCCCAGGCCGGACTCGAACCCGGGCCACCGTGGTAAGGACTCGGCCTTAAGTGGCATACGCTCTACCAGGTGGGTCGCCAGGGCTCCCCGAGCTAATGCTTTTGGTGATAATACTGCAATTTTTAAAAATGCCAACACTTCTGGAAATCTTGCTGGCAAGTCTCACCGACTTGTAGACTTTGTTCATTCACGACGGCACGGCGGACGAGGTCGGGTCGGCCTGTGTAATGCAGAAAGCCTCACAGGGGAATCCTCGGTTTCGTAACAGCTGTCGGCTCCTTCAAGCAGAATGGACGGGGCTAAAGATTTAAGGTTAGGCCGCTGTCAGTTAAGCAAGTGTTGCTGCCGTAGGACCGGGAAGCGAGTCTGGCGGAGGACTGTTGTGGTTCAGGGTTTCTAAATGGCCGGAGGCAGGCGATGACTCTCTTTTAAGGGGAAATCCTCTCACTAACACAGTGTACAATACACTATGTCAGTGGCATTACAGAATTGGGCCTTTTAGATTTAACCCGTTTTGACTGTCGCTCCAGCACACGTTACTCCCGGTCATGTTGATCAACCTAGAAAAGTTGCAAAAGCAAACAAACAAACTACCACCCCCACCCCTAATTTCTTTTAAAAAAACAACGTGAAATGGCATTCGGTATGTATCTTGCTTCCGTAATGCGACATATTTACAAGTAAAACAAGCTATCCTGTCGGGAAAGGTGTGATTTGATCCTTCAGGATTTATTTGAGTCGTGCAAATGTAACTCGAGTTACAAGGCCATGTGTACTATTCACACAGGATTGGGGAATTTTTGCAATCACAGCATCGTAAGATGGTGACAGATGTACTCTTAGCCCCCCCCCCCCCCCCATCGGTTCAGGGATGGCCGCTCCCTCTTCACATAGATGGCCTCTTTGACACCCAGTTCAGACCAGTATTCCTCCATATCAACACATTGATATGGATAGTAGGTTTGAATGCTAGTTTGAACAGGGAGTGAAACAGGCCGTCTATGGGAAGAGGGAGCGACCATCCCTGAGCCGATGGGGGGGGGGGGAGCTAAGATGACGTCTGTCCGGTGTCCATGTGGCGTGGTGGCCAGTTCGAATCCCTGTGTTACCTCCGGTGTCCCTACAGACACAACTGGCCGTGTCTGCGGGTGGGAAGCTGGATGTGGGTATGTGTCCTGGTCACTGCACTAGCGCCTCCTCTGGTCAGTTGGGGCCCTGTTTGGGGCGGGGGCTGGGGGGAGTAGCGTGATCCTCCCACACGCTACGTCCCCCTGGTGAAACTCCTCACTGTCAGGTGAAAAGAAGCAGCTGGCGACCCCACATGTATCGGAGGAGACGTGTGGTAGTCTGCAGCCCTCTCCGGATCGGCAGAGGGGGTGGAGCAGCGACTGGGACGGCTCAGAGGAGTGGGGTAGTTGGCCGAGCACAATTGAGGGAGAAAAAGGGGGAAACCCCCCCCCCCCCCAAAAGAGTACATCTGTCGCCATCTTACAATGCTGTGATTGCACATGGCCATTGTACCTCTAGTTAATGCTCACACCCATATTTGCATGTGAAACTGATTGTTTGTTTCGGTCGTTATGCCAGTGTGTAGTTTATCAGGGTGGGGGTACCTGCTGTGAGTTGAGACTGAAGAGGGCACTTAGATGAGTGATGAACTGTAGCGGTCAGTAAACGTTGTGTCCAGATGAGCCGATCCAACCTCCTTTGATTTTCTTACCTGGATTATGGAGCGCTCACCAAGACACTTCATGAAATGGGTTTCCACGGCCGGGCAGCCGCACACAAGCCTAAGATCACCACGCACAATGCCGAGCGTCGGCCGGAGCGGCGTGAAGCGCGCCGCCGTCGGTCTCTGGAGCAGTGTCAGATTGTGGCGCGTGAATACAGGATCCGGTACTGTTTACTTACTACCGAGAGCGAGAGAACGTGTTCGTTGTTTCGCCTGTCGTTCCCATTACCTGGAGTTTGAACAGGAAAGGGGGGCGCCACCTATTAGAAGATGTGATTTTGTATGATTGTGACCAAGGTCTACTGTATTGGGCGTGCCAGAGATGCTGGTGTCGGTTATGCCAGTGTACGTTGAGGAGACTTTGTGTAGCTTGTGTAGTGAACGGTGTTGCAGGTTGCCTTTAGCCTGTGTTCAACTCCAGCCCGTCTGCTTGGAATTTTGCATGTTCCCCCCCCCATCTTTTTGTGGCCTTCCTCCCATTGAGCGGAACTGAGTCTTTAAACTGCCTACAGGTGTGAACGGTGTCCGGCGTGTCTGTCCGCCCCCTGCCCAACGGCTGCTGAGATGCACGTCAGCTACCCGCAGCCCTGAAGTGAGTTGAGTGAGTAAAGACAACGGATGGGTGGGTTTTCAGCTTCTTTATCTCCTGTCGAGTAAATAGCACAGGCAAAATAGCTGTCGCCTTCAAGTTTCTTTACGCGTGTGCGGTTTCTGGAGGTCACCCCGTAGCTGTCAGCTCAGCGTCTGTAACAAATCCAGGGATTTATGGAGTGCTATGTAGATGGGGGGGGGGGGGGTCTCGCCCGGCCAGTTCTGTGGTGGTCTGAACTGTCACCTCCGCCCAGGACAGTGATGGACGGCATCACAGGGCTCAGCTTTGACTCAACCTTAAATCAAAGATTTAAGGTTTTCCAAGTGAGATGACTCGGGAGAACCATGTGTAGTAGATGGTACAGTTTATTTTTTGAGGGACAGTGAGCATCAGCAAGTAGCCCGATTCCAGCTGTTGTGAAAGTAGTGAAATTAACTTGGTCTTGAACAACAAGGAAGCAATTACCCCCAAGGCATGCGGTGTAGGAGAACGAAATTAAAAGTAAATATGTGCTCTCCCAAACATCAGAATAGAAATTACGAGCGACGTATAAAGTGTATTCTCAAAGCGACATACTTGTTTTGTATAAAAGCCTTGCCTTTATTGTGATTACACTACGGTTAAAAATGTGATCTTTTGTTCTCAGCGACGTTAGAAACAAGCTGGCCTCGAGATCCTTGAGCGGTAAGCCGGCGGTATTATCTAACCATCTCAGCCGACTCTAATGTGGATCTGAGCATCCTGACGACTTTTTCACTCCAATCCAAAAAAAAAAAGAACAAAACAACGGCAACGATGTGAACCGGGTGAGTAATAAAAGCAGAGATTCCCAGATTCCTCTCCTTAACATACAACACAATGGTGTTTGCTACAAATAAACTTGCCAGGGGGGGCTTTCACAGAGATCTGGATGGCTTAAGAGGAAGGCAGAAGACTTACTGTCCACAACCATCACCCCGAGCCTTACATAACATGGGTTGTAGCGTGATTGTTTCAACCGTCTATGCCCTCAGCGAGCGACGGTTTCAGTTTAACCTTTGGAAGTTACTGTAAGGTAGTTAAGCCTTATTCTTACTCTCCTGGAGATGTCCTTCTCTCCCCTGCCAATGCAGGGGGAGGTCGGTCCCGCTCTTTAGGTCCACCGCCAGGTTATCGGCTTCGTTTTATAGCCCGTTGTAAGGGTGTCTCTCTTCGAGCGGTTTCCCCCGTGCCCGCTGGAGCAGCGTGCGGTATCTTTTTATCGGTCCTCAGCGCAGCCTTCAGGGGGAGGCCTCCATCTCTGTATTTCGTGCCTCTCATTTTGGTTAAGCCGTCGTTAAAGCTGGCGTTTCCAAACGGACTCTTTGATAATCCAGTGTATGCTGCACAGGTATTGGTGAGGGGTGGGGGGGGGGGTGCCCCTCCAATTTCTCTTTTTGCCCATCGCTCTTGCTGTCTCTCTCTCTCTCTCTCTCTCTCTCTCCATGCTGCAGTAGGTGCAAGCCAGATGGAAAAGTACATGACAAAACAGCCTAATTAAGTGAGCGGTGCACCTCTGAATTCCCCCATGTGGAATCCCTCTCCACAACTATGGCTGAACATGTTACCAGACGGGGGGTGGGGGGGGAGGGGGGGAGAGGAGGACATTTTTTCGATTCGCCTCGACTGTCTTTGTTCTAAAAAGTGTTCGGCTCCTATTACTCGTCAGGAGGCCCTGCTAAAGAGAAGGAGAGAAATAGGCCATTCAGATGTTGGGTGCTTATCATGGCACATCACCTGCAGACGTACTGCAGAACAACAAAATGACGCCCGTAACAACCTGACGAGGTGAATACATGCGGATAGGGCTTCAAAATGTAATATAAGCAGACCTGCGCAGTGAGAAAAAGGTGTTTTTTTTTAACACGAGAAAGCCTGAAATGGTTGATTAAAGATACTAGATTGCTTATTTGTGGACAGCTCAAACAACAACAAAAAGTTTCTTTTTTTCAAATAGAAGTTAATGTTTCTTTGTATTTTCCAGAACACCTTAACAACCGCTCCCTTTGGTTCAGCTGCACATCATTCAAACACCACCCTTGAATTTGACCCGAAATCTGCGACTTTTCAGCCTTAGTAA
This sequence comes from Lampris incognitus, assembly GCF_029633865.1. Classification (NCBI taxonomy): domain Eukaryota; kingdom Metazoa; phylum Chordata; class Actinopteri; order Lampriformes; family Lampridae; genus Lampris; species Lampris incognitus. The sequence goes on along the minus strand of NC_079225.1, from coordinate 13,637,624 downwards.
ATCGTCATTTTTATCCATCTGGATCGTGGAGTCAGGTTACATGATACTAACCAGCATCCTTACCATTGTTGGAGACAATCTCCAGTATCCATTTAGTGCTGTGGAATTTTTTATTTTTTTGTCAGGTCATACCACTTGGTGCAGCAGCAAACTAGTACCTGTTGGAAACGGCTCCAGCAGGAAAATAGATTGAAAAATGATGCCGATGTGGCCATGCTTCTATTGGACAGACGATCATTATTAATGCGGAAGAGTTTTACAATATATTCTGATGAAGTTTATAATACATTAGACTACGTCCGTTAGCTTGTGTCCGAGGATTGATTTTTTACAATGGTGTGGACTATTTACTGGTGAGCTGACAGCGCGCCAGCCACAATAGCTGCTGCACCTTGTTTGTAGTCCAAGAAAATCAGTGTCAACAGATTTATTTCTCTCTGCCTCCTACATCCAACTATATTGGATTATTGTTCTCAGGTAGTATTGCTTGTCTGCCCAACAGACTCACCACATCTTTATCACATTTTAAATGGATAAAATAGCAGGAAAAGTCATAAATTTCAGTCTTAAGGCACAACTGAATGCATTAACAACTGAAAAATTGGTAATGTACAACCAGTCATTTACCAAGTTTACTCTGTGTGTGTGTGTGTGTGTGTGTGTGTGTGTGTGTGTGTGTGTGTGTGTGTGTGTGTGTGTGTGTGTGTGTGTTCGTGTGTGTGTGTATAAAAACAAATTTCCCTCTCACCCGTTTTCGCGTGGTGTGTGTTTTCCTCAAGCTCAAGTCCTCTACCAGAGGACTGGGAGTTTGAGGGTTCAGCACAGTATCTTAGCGGTTCCTAGGATCGCACTCTTCTGGACAGAGAATTAAGATGTTGTTCTTGGGATCTGCTACAGCCACTCTCCCTGTTTGGGGGGTCACAGACCCTAGTGCTGCTATTACTACTGGGACTACTGTGGATTTCACCTTCCATATCCGCTCTAGTTCTTCCCTCAGCCCTTGGTATTTCTCTAGCTTCTCGTGCTGTTTCTTCCTGATGTCGCCATTGCTCGGGATTGCTACGTTGATCACTACTGCTGTCTTCGGTTCCTTGTCGACCACCAAAATGTCTGGTTGGTTAGCCAGCACCAGCTTGTCAGTCTGGAACTTGAAGTCCCACAGAATCTTTGCTCGGCCATTATCACCCACCTTTGGCGGTGTCTCCCATTTGGACTTTGGGACGTCCAGTCTGTATTCAGTACAGGTGTTCCTTTACACTATCCCAGCCACTTGGTTATGCCTTTCAGTGTATGCTTTCCCAGCTAACATTTTACACCCTGCTATTAAGTGCTGGACTGTCTCAGGGGCATCTTTGCACAGCCTGCATCTTTGGTCTTGTCTGGTGTCGTAGACCCCTGCCTCAACCGATCTGGTCCTGAGTGCCTGTTCTTGTGCTTCTATGATCCGAGCCTCTGTGCTGTCCTTCAGTCCAGGCTTTTCTAGCCACTGGTAGGATTTCTCTTATCAGCCACTTCTTCTATCTGTCGATGGTACAGCCCATGGAGGGGCTTAGATTTCCATGATACCTCCTTTTCTTCTTCCTCTCCCACTTTCTGTCTTCTGCCACCTGAAGTACTCATTCAGCAGTTCATCCTGGGGGGCTTCTTCCTGATGTACTTGTGGATGTTCCTTGTTTCAACCACGCATATCAATAGCTCCGATAACAACGGGTGCGGCCAAACATCGGTACACAAAAGAGCCACTCATGTCTATGGCTCTGTTAGTGACGGGCGTTGGTAAACATCAGATCACAAAGAGCCACGCATATCAATAGCTCTGACAACGACTCCAAAGAGGATACATTCTGAGTCTCATCACCAGCCAGTCAGACTAGCTTGGTCTAGTCAGAAAGGCACGAACTGAGGAAGCCTCTTGGATAAGAGGCGAAACGTCTTCACGGATATATACCAAGTCCAGTTGCACTTGATTCAACTCCTTTGGATAACCTGGATAGTGGCTCTGATACTCACTAACTCTTGACCCATATCTTTTCGCTTATCGTCCATTCTCGGGCTGCTGGACTTCAGGTGGAACCCTCCATGCGTTGTGAGGAGTTTCCATGTCCTGATGTCTGTGGCCTTTACCTTCTCCTTTGGCCAGCTTATTATTCCAGCTGTGTATCTGATGACTGGTAGGGCATATGAGTTGATGGCTTGGATCTTTTTCTTCCCTTTGAGTTGGCTCCTCAGGACCTGCCTCACTATCTGGAGGTATTTGGCTGTAGCTGACGTCCTTGCTGCCTCCTTGTGATTTCCATTTCCCTGTGGAATACCCAGGCACTTGTAACTGTCCTCTATGTCCGTTATCTTGCCATCTGGTAATTCAGCTACAGTCCTCACCACCTTTCCTCTTTTTGCCACCATTCGACTGCAGACTGTCATCGCTGTAGAACCTGGTGAGTTGGATCAGTGAGTCAATGTCTCATTTCCTGGCATACAGCTTGATGTCAGCCATGTATAGGAGGAGGCTGATGGTAGCACCACTTCTGAACCTGTATCTACTATATCCAGTCTTTGTGATGATCTGACTGAGGGGGTTCAGACCTATGCAGAACAGCAGTGGGTGTATGCCACATTTGATAGTTACCTGTGTGATTGGGTTTGAGTTGGCCTCTGGTGTTGTTTTCCACTGCCCCATTGAGTTCTTGATTAGGGCTATTAGTGTCATGTTGGCTTTGTATAGCGCCAAGCACTCCAGTAACCATGTGTGGGACATTGAACCATAGGCTTTCTTGTAGTCAATCCAGGCTGTGCTCAGGTTGGTCTGTCTGGTCTTGTAGTCTTGGGGGACTGCTCTATCCACTCTGCCCCCCCCCCTATATTGATAATCGGAGATTCCATAGTTAGAAACATCCACTTCATTAGTGCGGCCACATGCTGCTTTCCTTGAGCTACGACCTCTGACATCCTCAAAAGAAAAAACAAACGAACCCTGGACTCTTGGCTTCACTCCTGACGACAATCAAGAAAATAATAGTCCACGTCGGCACTAATGATGCCACCTGTCCAATCCGAGCTGATGAAAGCAGACTTTATCCTCCTCTTTGACCTGCTCAACGGTAGTGGAAAGTTTGCTTTCATCTCCGGTCCAGTTCTCACAGTGGGTCATGGGGTTGGGCATTTTAGCAGGATTTTCAGCCTTTATACCTGGCTCCAGTCTGTCTGCAGTACTCAATATTGGTTTCATTCACAATTTCAGCTTATTCTGGGATTGCCCCTCTTTGTTTACACAAGATGGTCTTCACCCAAACAAGTAGGGTAGTTGCATGCTTGCGGTTAACCTGCAGCACGCTGTGCTGTTCCCCCCCATGTGACTATTTACATCACACACCCACCCTCGCTGCTCTTCTTTCTCTTCTCTGTCCACTAAAAACAGCCATGCGCCCTCTGCTGTCAATAACTCCCCCTTGTGGAGTGATCACAGTGCTGCTATTCTTGTACATATTACCAACAGACTGTCTAACTCTAATTTTCATTTGCCACCTGCCCAGCCTGGTAACACGGCGCATCGAAAATCTATTTGACATGGCGTAATTAATGCTGAATGTTTCCTTTGAATAAGTCCATTATGGCACACATGACTCCCATCTTCATTAAAAATGTTAAATGTAGGGTCACTTATTAACAAGTCATCCATTTGCAATGACTTTATTATCTCAAATAATATTGACATCCTCCTGCTCACTGAGACTTGGTTGAAATGTGATGACTTTATGCCATTAAATGAGGCTTCCCCTCCAAATTTCTCTTACTTGCATACCCTTAGGCTCTCTGGGCGCAGTAGTGGAGTAGCTGTAATTTATAGGGGTAATTTTACCTGCAGTGCTGTACCTTGGTGTGACTTCTCCTCTTTTGAATACCTTGCCTTTCATTTTGCTAAGCATCAACCCATTTTTTTTCTGTTAGTTTACCATCCTCCTAAATCAAACAACTCCTTTGTTACTGAGCGCTCAGTTAAAATATGACCCTGTTGTCATTCTTGTCGCTCAGTGTTTTAGGTGGGGAGTTTTTAAATCTTTTAACTTTGTGCTTCATAACACTGGGTTGACCCACGTCCAAGATCAGAAACTAGAAACTATTGATGTGTGTGTTGTTGTTTTTTTTAATTTTCCCCTTTTGTCTGCCCCAATTGTACTTGGCCAATTACCCGACTCTTCAGAGCTGCCCTGCTCGCTGCTCCACCCCGTCTGTCCTTTGTTGAGCCAGGGAGGGCTGCAGACTACCACATACAATACATGTGGAGTCGCCAGCTGCTTCTTTTCACCTCACAGTGAGGAGTTTCGCCAGGGGGATGTAGCACGTGGAAGGATCACATTATTCTCCCCAGTTCCCCCTCCTCCTCAAGCAGGCACCCCTGACCAACCAGAGGAGGCGCTAGTGCAGCGACCAGGACACATACCCACATCCAGCTTCCCACCCACAGACACGGCCAACTGTGTTTGTAGGGACGCCTGACCAAGTCGGAAGTAACATGGGGATTCAAACCTGTGACCCCCATGTCGGTAGGCAACGGAAAAGGCTGCCATGCCACCCGGACGCCCGATATGTGTATTTCTGACCATTTCAGCATTCTTTTTAATCTACTTTCTGTCCCTCCTCCTAGTAAGCTGTCAGCCCCCGCCTGCTTGCACATCTTTAACCCCTCAACCGCCAGCACATTTATCCAGGTCTTTTTCTCCACTGCCCCAGCTACTCATCTACCCACTGTTGATAAACTAAATCATCTCAGTAACATCTGTGTGGCTATTTTAGACTCAGTGACTCCAACTAAAATTCGTGACTACCCATCTAATAAAAACTCTCCCTGACTGAACGAGCATACACGTAACCTTAGAGAAATGAGCCCAGAAAAATTGAGTTCCAGTGGAAATCCACTAAATTACAGATGTTCCACCAAATTCCTAAAGGTTGCCTGAGGGATTATACTGCTGCAAGAGGGAAATATTTCTCCACTCTGATCTCCAGCAACTGCCACAATTCTAGAATCCTTTTTTAGGACTATTGACCGGGTTGTTGGTGCTCCTCAAAACTGTGACAGGTATGCTGCTCCCAAACTTTGTGACCAATTTTTAACCTATTTCAAAGACGAAACCAATTCTGTTAGATCAACAATTATCAGCAGTCAACCTCTTGTGGGAGCTCTTAAGTCTAGGAGATTAAGTCAAACCCACCCCAAGCCCATCTTTTGGCTCCCTTTGCTCTTTCAACCAAATTTCCCTTGAAACTGCTGAAAATAATTAATGACATAAAGTCTACCTGCTCCCTGGACATTTTACCACTTCACTTTTGAAAGAGGTTCTCCCTACAATCGGCCCTTACATTTTATCGCTTGTTAACAGCTCCCTTTTCCCACCTATTTTAAAACTGGTTTGGTGCCTGCCCTCCTTAAAAAAAAAGCAAACTCAGACCCTAAAGCTCTTAACAACTACAGAACCATCTCCAAAAATGTATATTCCACCAATTGATTACTCATCTCAGTAGTAACAATCTCTTTGAAAAATTTCAGTCAGGTTTCTGCGCCTTTTACAGCACAGAAACTGCCCTCGAGAAAGTGAGCAATGACCTCCTGTTGACGGCTGATTCGGGTAACTGCTCAATACTGGTCCTCTTGGACTTGAACTCTGCCTTTGACACCATTGATCATTCTCTCCTCTTAAACCATATGGAAGACCGCGTAGATATCCCCAGTATTGCCCTTAAGTGGTTCACGTCCTATTTAACTGATAGACACTTCTCTGTTAGCATAGGTGATTTTGTGTCATCCCCGGCTCCGACCCCAGAGCTCAATTTTAAGTCCCATCCTTTTCTCTCTTTACATGCTCCCTCTGGATGATGTCATACGTAATCATGACATTCAGTTCAATTTCTATGTCGATGACACACAACTTTACCTGCCGATCAAACCTAATGACAAAACCAGCCTAAAAAAGAACCCTTCACAATTGCTTAGGTGACATCTTAAGTCAGATGTCTGGCAACTTCCTCCAGCTCAATGACAATTTGAGGTCATCTGCTTTGCCTCCCCCATGTTAGGGCTCAGATTGATAACGACTTCCTTGGTCTACTGCTTCCAATTTAAACCTCTCTGCCAGAAATCTTGGTGTAATGTTCAACCCTGACCTTAAACTAGACCTCCCCATCCTTCAACTCATACAAAACGCGGAAGCTCGGTTCTTAACTGGTTCCAAAAAATGTGACGCCATTACTCCAATTTTAGCTTCTTTACATTGGCTACCCGTTTCTTTTAGAATAGATTTTAAAATCCATTTAATCACTTTTAAGGCCCTGACTGGTTTGGTACCTCCTTTTATCTTTAAGCAGCTCTCCCCATATGACAAAACGCGCTGCCTGAAATCCTCTGGCAAAACTCTGTTATCCATTCCAGAGTCACAGCTAAAAATAAAGGTAACCGTGCCTTTGCTGTTGGAGCCCCCAGGCTTTTTGGATTGCCCCGCCTGAGGAGATCAGGCATTCTGAATTGATGCCCCATTTTAAGTCATTCCTCAAAACACATCTGTGTAAAGCTGCTTTTAATTCTTGATTCTGATGCTTTTGTTTTTGTTTTGGTTGTTACTTATTTATTTATGTTTTTCTTTATTGATTTATTCATTTTATTGATTTTATATTCATATTTGTAACTGCCCCTGTAATTCTTACCTTGCTAACTGACACTCTGTCCCTTTTCCCCCCCATGTCTTTTATTATTTTACTCTTATTTTATGTATGTACAGCCCTTTGTGACTCTGTTTTGAAAAGTGCTGTGTAAATAGTTATATTATTATTATTAATTTATATAGTAAAAATACTAATATAATAACAAAATGTATATAAAGAAATATCTCTCCTGCAGTGCCATTGTAGTAGTCACCCATCACATTTTTTTTTATGTAGTCATACTACGATAGCCACTGAAGCCTGTTGTTTATCTAATACTGCAAGTGCAAAAGCACTATAAATTAAACGGCTTTCCCCAGCAACAACACTACAGTTTAGCAGTTACTTTAATAGCGGAACTTACACTCGCTGTAAAACATGAGATGCTGAGGTTACATTTGCCTGAAAGGTTTCTGTGGGGCTGCGTTAATGTTTGTTGCAAGACCTGAGTGGGATGAGGCAAGCTGGCTTGCCGAACTTTAAGTATTTTGTGAGTCATGAAGTCCCTTTATCTAAATACGTTGACAGAACTGTTGTCCTTCTCTGTTATTTGCGAGCCAAAAAAAAGAAAAGAAAAAGAAAGTGTGAGATTGTGTATATCAACATGCCAGAAATGGGACAATATCTCCCAGTCAACCTTTATTGTACTATACTGGCTGCCTAGTAGGGGTAAGATAAGGTCGCCACTAAAATGTAATTACAGTGTCCCCCTTCATCTTAAATGGCTGGCCTGCTGTGTCATACCTAGTTAGACTTAAAGTAGAACTTAGAGACAGGTAGTGGAGGATGGCCGATACATCTTACCTGGAAGCAAGGGGCCTTTATGGCTGTTTCAGACCCAGAGATCATTTTCATTACCCTTGATATAAATCCCCATCAGTCCAACTCTTATCCTCACCCATCATAAATGGCTTAGTGTAGCATTAGAGTCAAATTTAACCATAGCAGTAAAAACACCCCATCATGCATTTGCTCAAGAGAATAAAAATACATACTGCATACAGGCGTAGACAAATATACATACGAACTGAGGGAAGGGTAATGTTGTAGTTTTACAAGGACTTGAGCTCGTGTGTCAAATGTTAGTAGCGTGGGAGGCTCTGGAGGCTGGGGCTTGGTGAACAATGATGGACAAGAAGCTCCTTTTTTGGTCCTTTCTCTGCTTGGGGCTGTAGAGGAGACTGAGGCTGTGACCAGAGTGTGAGGCATCACTACAGCATCAGCCAGCGTCTGCCTGCTGAGGAGAGCGCATCAGCAGTGGGAGGGAGTGGGTGGAAATTAAAAGGTGAAATGCAGCTTCTGCTGCAAAGCTACGTCCTATTCACTATGGTTTTTGTCTCAGTTGCAGTGTCTACCTCTTTTTTCCCCCCGCTTACATAATACTTACCAACGCTTCCTGTGAATCTGATCCCGAAACTTTTCATATAAAACAATCCTTTCCCTGATTTCTGTGGTGCTGGGATGGTGACGTTAGCTTCATACTTATTAATATGTGGCTCATGTTATGCCACATAGGCTACATGGCCATTTCAGCACCTGTACACATTGATGAGTCAAAACATGACCACTCACAGGTGAACCCAATAACGATTATCTCCAAACAAGGGCACATGTCAAGGTCGGGGTAGATTAGATGGTAAACAATCAGTTCTCATAGTCAACATGTTGGATGCAGGAGGGATGGGCAGCAGTAAAGACCTGAGCAACTTTGACCAGGGCCGAATTGTTATGGCCAAATGACTGGGTGAGAGCATCTCTGAAACAGCAAGACTTGTGGGGTGCTCCTGGTCAGCAGTGGCGAGTACCTACTGACAGTGGTCCGAGCAGGGACAAACCACAAACCAGCGACAGGGTGTTGGGTACCCAAGGCTCATCAATGCGTGAGAGCAATGAAGGCTATCCCATCTGGTCCGAACCGACAGAAGGTCTACTGTGGCACAAGTCATAGAACATTTTAATGACGGTTACGGGAGGCATGACTTACATGACTTTAAGGATCTGCTACTGATTTTTTCGTGTCAGATACCACAGGACACCTTCAGTGGTCTTGCAGAGTTCATGTCTCGACAGTCAGCGCTGTTTTGATGGCACACAGAAGAGGACCAACAGCATATAAGCCAGGTGGTCATAATGTTTTGGCTCATCAAGTTTTTTTTTTTTTTTTTTAGAAGGCCACTTTATTTTGTCATTGTACAGGTTACAATGAAATGGGTCTCCTGTATTTAACCCATCCTATTGTGTAGGAGCAGTGGGCAGCTGCAGCGCCCGGGGACCAGCTCCAGTTCTTCTTTCCATTGCCTTGCTCAGAGGTACAGACAGGAGTATCAACCCCAACATGCATGTCTTTTTGATGGTGGGAAGAAACCGGAGCACTCGGAGGAAACCCACGCAGACAAGGGGGGAGAACACGCAAAAAGTTTGTTACAATTATTCCTAACGAGGGCTGATATTGTATGTTCGCTGCGGTTTTTTTTTTTTATTTCCGTCATACTTTCTGTTGCAAATTGAATAACAAAGGATACAAACTCTTTAAAAAAGTTGTGCAGTCGTGCAGGGTTTGGTAAGCCACATCCAGCAGTGTATATGAAAAAGCACCCAAGGAGTCACAGCCTTGCCACCATCCATTGGTATGTCTGTTTTTTAGGACCATTAGTCAGTGGCCATGTCATTAATCCGGCTTCTCCATTTTGAGGAAGGTTATGAGCGTCGAAACCTCCTGCTGAGGTGTCCCCCCCATTGAGTAAGATGTCAAACACTTTCGGTCCTATTTTCGTACAGGCACATGGCACCCACCGGCTAAGTGGCATTTTCCTGAGGTGCCGTGATGTCTCTCCCTCGCCCTGGGCCTGTTCGTATTTTGGTGACTCCCCTGTGTATGGAGGTGGGAAGAGAGACACGTTAGGGGTGATGTCTTTGGCAATCCAGTGGCGCACTGCAATTTTGGTGTCAAGGGATGGCTGCGATTTGTGTCGTCTGCTGCCCCTGTGCTCGGGCCAGGGGGGTAGTGCAAGGTGCACTCAATTTTGGTGCTGTGTTCGTCACCTTAGTCCAGGGGTTCTCAACCTTTTTGGGGTCCTGGACCCCCTGCGTATTTTTGATCTACCCTGAGGACCCCTCCACCTGGTCTTGGGGGAGGGGGGTTGCAATTTGATAGAAACAGTAGAAACTGCATTTTAAATTGCATTATAGCATTTATTCACTCTTTGGGGCAAAATAAGAGCTTTCAGTTGTAACTTAGATATAGTTAACAAAACAGAATTCTTATGCAGTAACTTTCAGATATATGTAACTAAACAGAATATGTATTCAGTAACTTTCAGATAGATGTAACAAAACAGAATATGTATTCAGTAACTTTCAGATAGATGTAACAAAACAGAATATGTATTCAGTAACTTTCAGATATATGTAACAAAACAGAATATGTATTCAGTAACTTTCAGATATATGTAACAAAACAGAATATGTATTCAGTAACTTTCAGATATATGTAACAAAACAGAATATGTATTCAGTAACTTTCAGATATATGTAACAAAACAGAATATGTATTCAGGAACTTTCAGATATATGTAACAAAACAGAATATGTATTCAGTAACTTTTAACAATGCAAACGGGAGCGAGATCTCTTATTAAAATACAATAAATTACACTTGTGAAACAGATGTAATTAGAGAAAAAAGTCCTGTTACCCTTTATAGTTTAGGTAGATAAAGGTCTCAGTCACATTTGAGTAAAATAATCCTATTTCTATAAATGTCATAGGATCTTTTTTTTAAAGATATTTTATTTTCACGGACCCCTTGCAATTACACCACGGACCACTAGGGGTCCGCGGACCCCCGGTTGAGAAACACTGCCTTAGTAGGCAAAGGTGCCCCCGATAGACCTTCACATCCTCCATGTAGCCATAGTTTTCGACCGCCTAAAAGGCTGGATGAGTTGTTAGCTACCAGGGTTATACCTACCCGTCTGTGTTAACTGGAAGAAGGCTAAAGGCAGGACGCTTTATCCTCCTTTTGAAGGGAAAGAAAAGAGGTGATTTGATTGGTGCATTCAATGCTGTACAACACCTGCTGACAGTATATTCCTGCTGTTCCCACCCTGTTCCTGAGTGCCCCGAAGATCCCCTGTGCCTCCTGCCATGAAAACACTAAAAGTCCATCCACCACACCTTATGCACACTACGCTTTATGCTGTTTTGTTTTTTGAAGACCCCCCCCTTTTCTCCCCAGTTGTATCCGGCCAATCACCCTACTCTTCCAAGCCATCCTGGTTGCTGCTCCAGCCCCTGTGCTGATCCGGGGAGGGCTGCAGACTACCACGTGCCTCCTCCCATACATGTGGAGTCGCCAGCCGCTTCTTTTCACCTGGCAGCGAGGAGTTTCGCCAGGGGGGCGTAGCGCAGTGGAGGATCAGAATACTTTATTCATCCCCAGGAAATTGGGATCACGCTATTCCCCCCCAATTCCCCCTCCCCCCCTGAACAGGCGCCCCAACCGACCAGAGGAGGAGCTAGTGCAGCGACCAGGACGCACACCCACATCCGGCTTCCCACCTGCAGAGACCGCCAGTTGTGTCTGTAGGGACGCCCGGCCTAGCTGGAGGTAACACGGGGATTCGAACCGGCGATCCCCATGTTGGTAGGCAATGGAATAGACCGCTACGCCGTTGACGCTACTTTGCGCCGTGTACCTTGAGTCATGAAAACAGGGCACATTGAGTCAATGTTGGCCTCCTGGCCAGTGCCCCAGCATGTGGTTTTCCTCTCCTGCTTTCCACCCCACTCGTTATTGTCCCACAGTTACACATTGCTCCCTCAACCCAACCACACACAGCAAACCCGTTTTCTTTGTTCGGTTTGGTTCCTGAGTGACCTTCTTAATCAGGCCCCATTGCGATCTGCATTGTTTTTATCTGTCGTCAATACGTTTTGGGATGGACCTTCACAAATGTTGAAGGTCATCTATTGATGAAGCGGTCGGGGGCCAGAAAACAAACCGAGCAAGTGATAATCATTGACTGAAGAACAATGTTGTTGCTCTGCGGACTACTAGACAAAATGTCTTTGGATAATTTGAAGTTTTTGTTTTTTTTAAGCAGCGTGATGTGATGGATGTGCCACAGGAGCTTCGCCTGTTGCTCCCCTCGCTCCCCCGGGGCATGAGCTGTCCGTGCAGCGGTTCGGAGTAGGAGGGGCTCGTCTACTCCAGTGGTTCTCAACCTTTTTGGGGTCCTGGACCCCCCTGCGTATTTTTGATCTACCCTGAAGACCCCTCCACCTGATCTTGGGGGAGGGGGGTTGCAATTTGATAGAAACAGTAGAAACTGCATTTTAAATTGCATTATAGCATTTATTCACTCTTTGGGGGCAAAAATAAGAGCTTTCAGTTGTAACTTAGATATATGTAACAAAACAGGATATGTATTCAGTAACTTTCAGATATATGTAACAAAACAGAATATGTATTCAGTAACTTTCAGATATATGTAACAAAACAGAATATGTATTCAGTAACTTTCAGATATATGTAACAAAACAGAATATGTATTCAGTAACTTTCAGATATACACTACCGTTCAAAAGTTTGGGATCACCCAAACAATTTCGTGTTTTCCATGAAAAGTCACACTTATTCACCACCATATGTTGTGAAATGAATAGAAAATAGAGTCAAGACATTGACAAGGTTAGAAATAATGATTTGTATTTGAAATAAGATTTTTTTTACATCAAACTTTGCTTTCGTCAAAGAATCCTCCATTTGCATCAATTACAGCATTGCAGACCTTTGGCATTCTAGCTGTTAATTTGTTGAGGTAATCTGGAGAAATTGCACCCCACGCTTCCAGAAGCAGCTCCCACAAGTTGGATTGGTTGGATGGGCACTTCTTTGAGCAGATTGAGTTTCTGGAGCATCACATTTGTGGGGTCAATTAAACGCTCAAAATGGCCAGAAAAAGAGAACTTTCATCTGAAACTCGACAGTCTATTCTTGTTCTTAGAAATGAAGGCTATTCCATGCGAGAAATTGCTAAGAAATTGAAGATTTCCTACACCGGTGTGTACTACTCCCTTCAGAGGACAGCACAAACAGGCTCTAACAGGTACTATTTAATGAAGATGCCAGTTGGGGACCTGTGAGGCGTCTGTTTCTCAAACTAGAGACTCTAATGTACTTATCTTCTTGCTCAGTTGTGCAACGCGGCCTCCCACTTCTTTTTCTACTCTGGTTAGAGCCTGTTTGTGCTGTCCTCTGAAGGGAGTAGTACACACCGGTGTAGGAAATCTTCAATTTCTTAGCAATTTCTCGCATGGAATAGCCTTCATTTCTAAGAACAAGAATAGACTGTCGAGTTTCAGATGAAAGTTCTCTTTTTCTGGCCATTTTGAGCGTTTAATTGACCCCACAAATGTGATGCTCCAGAAACTCAATCTGCTCAAAGAAGTGCCCATCCAACCAATCCAACTTGTGGGAGCTGCTTCTGGAAGCGTGGGGTGCAATTTCTCCAGATTACCTCAACAAATTAACAGCTAGAATGCCAAAGGTCTGCAATGCTGTAATTGCTGCAAATGGAGGATTCTTTCACGAAAGCAAAGTTTGATGTAAAAAAAATCTTATTTCAAATATAAATAATTATTTTTAACCTTGTCAATGTCTTGACTCTATTTTCTATTCATTTCACAACATATGGTGGTGAATAAGTGTGACTTTTCATGGAAAACACAAAATTGTTTGGGTGATCCCAAACTTTTGAACGGTAGTGTATGTAACAAAACAGAATTCTTATGCAGTAACTTTCAGATATATGTAACAAAACAGAATATGTATTCAGTAACTTTCAGATATATGTAACAAAACAGAATATGTATTCAGTAACTTTCAGATATATGTAACAAAACAGAATATGTATTCAGTAACTTTCAGATATATGTAACAACAGAATTTTTATGCAGTAACTTTTAACAATGCAAACGGGAGCGAGATCTCTTATTAAAATACAATAAATTACACTTGTGAAACAGATGTAATTAGAGAAAAAAGTCCTGTTACCCTTTATAGTTTAGGTAGATAAAGGTCTCAGTCACATTTGAGTAAAATAATCCTATTTCTATAAATGTCATAGGATCTTTTTTTTTAAAGATATTTTATTTTCACGGACCCCTTGCAATCACACCACGGACCACTAGGGGTCCGCGGACCCCCGGTTGAGAAACACTGGTCTACTCAGAGTTACGCAACCAGCTCGGAAGGAGCCAGGCTGTAGTGTTGCAGCATGGCTTTTAATTTAGCAGCAGAAGCGGCACCACTCCGCTCCCTCGGAGAGCGAGAGAGGCTTTCCCCCTTTTCTTCTCCCCCCCCCCCACTGGCTCTAATCCCTCCCCCGAGTGTGAGGGGTTTCATTCTTGGGAGTAACCGATTGACATGCTGCATCAGGTGCTGACAGGAGCAGATCTTGGGTGGAGAGGAAATTGCCTGTTGATCTTGCACCACAACAGCGGTTGTGTAAGCTGCGATACTTTGACGGCTCTCATCAATATTTCATGGCGTCCTATTGTAAGCTCTTAAATCGCCGGCGTTTGCTTGTTTTCACAGGATTTTTTTTTTGCTCTTCCCTCCAGATTTTATGTGAAAACAATTGTGACTGTATGAAATGGGTATGTGTCTGTGTGTGTGTGTGTGTGTGTGTGTGTGTGACAATTTACGGCACCTCGGTACTTTTTAGAAATGCCAGTCAATTTTAACACGTTTATTTGTCCTCCGGTTCTCAGAAATGTGTGCAAGATCGATGAAGAAGGCTCTCCTTTCTTTCCTTGCAGAGTCAGTCAGCCCCTAGACCACAAGAGATCCCTTTACCTCCTTTGTTGGGAGGGATTTTCTCCCCAAACTCATTCCAGTTTTGCACATCCAGTTTCCTGTTCTGCAAAATTCCCACCATTTTACCCCCCCACCCCCCACCCCTTTGGCAGTATGGGAGGGCAGAGACTTCCAGATGCATCCTTTGATACACGTGGAGTGATCCAACTGTTTGGTTTTACCTGCCAGATGCATTCCCCCCCCCCCCCCCCCCGGAGGACCCTAATATGTGCTGCGGCTCACACCGTTTCCCCCAGAGCCAGTCACAGCTGTAAAGGTGCCCCAAGTAAAGGAGTCACAAGTTGCACTGGTGGGACATGTTACCCCTACTGCCCCCAAATTCAGGAACATGGACGTGGAGGGACCAGGTCCGGCAAGTGAAACTCCTGACTGTGTATTTGCGCCACCCATGTACTAAACCCTGCAAAACATGGGCGAGCACCGGGGGGTTTGAGCTGTGGACTTCAGCATTGGGGTGCTAAGTGTAGCGTATTTGCCCCAGCGATCCTTTCTAGGCGTCATTTTCATGTTGTTCACCTCTTCAACCTGCCACTGTTTTACTACCACAACAGCTACCATCATGGCCCTGCCAGTGACCCCATGAGGGATTATCTGTGGCATACATTTATGGAGGTTTTCCCTTTTGCTGAATGATGTCATGCTGGTGCCATGACGTCATCGTGACATAATGATTAATGATGGCAAAGCTTCATCCACCATTCTGACTTTTGATAAATGATTGCAGATCAAGTAGTGTCCTTACTCCGTTATGTTTGGCCTTTTACTGTTCTCGTCAACATTTGCTCTGCCTCCAAATGAAGTGATTAACCAAATTACGTTTCAGCTTTTAAAACTTTTGAAAAAAAAAGAAAAGAAAACTTTTATCATAATTCTCTGTAGTGCTCTCGGATTTTCTGTTTACGCTTTAATTGGCAAAATGTGTGTATTTTACTGCTCTCAAAAGCCCGTGTCCCTCATCACATGTCGACCCCTACTTCCTTTTTCTTGCCTCCAGCTTCAGCCATGTTCACGCACCACAGTCCAAATCTAATCCGATTCTCTGGCCAATCCCCAAATAAGAAACATACAGCACACTGGATTTGTTAATTTTTCAGATTCCTTTCTAGACAAACGTGTACAAACCCCCGGTCAGGTCGACACGCTGTGCAGGAAACATCTTGAGCTACTTGATTTGGGAAAAACAATTTCTTCGTTCCGGGGTCATGACTCAGCTGTCACACACACACACACACGCTCATAATGTTAAATTCATTTGAAGCTAATTAGGACTACATTGTATTTTAAGGTTGTGTGCTTTGAAGAAAAAAAGTATTAACTGATTTTCTGTTAATTTTCTTTTAAATTGAACTTGTCTCCATTTGAAAAAAGTGAAAATGATCAATTGATGGTTAATGGGCTATCCAATGGATTCTCATGAACATGCTTATAAATAATCTTTGAGTGAATCCAGCAGGGCGGCACGGTGGTGCAGTGGTTAGCGCGGTCGCCTCACAGCAAGAAGGTCCTGGGTTCGAGCCCTGGGGTACTCCAACCTTGGAGGTCGTCCCGGGTCGTCCTCTGTGTGGAGTTAGCATGTTCTCCCCGTGTCTGCGTGGGCTTCCTCCGGGGCCTCCGGTTTCCTCCCACAGTCCAAAGACATGTAGGTCAGCCGTACTAAAGTTGTGCCTGGGTGTGAATGTGTGTGTGTGTGTGGGGGGCCTGTGATGGACTGGCGGCTTGTCTGGGGTGTCTACCCCGCCTGCTGCCCAATGGCTGCTGGGATAGGCTCCAGTATCCCCACGACCTTGAGTAAGGATGGGCGGTTTGAATAATGGGTGGATGAATGAATCCAGCAGTGCTTAACTGTGTTAACTGCAGTCACTGAGTCAAAACTTACATTTTCAGATCTGACCATACGAACATGTTCTTTGCATTCTCCACTAGTTATTACAGATTCTGTGCATTGTGACTGTACTCTTTCAGTCATAGGGTGGGACTAGGACAGTTTCTTACCATGGGGCATTGGATACGCTGGGGACCTGTATACACTAAGGAGGAGAAAAAAAATAAAATTAGTGTACATGTTCTTTCTAATCAGATCCAACCCATATCCTTCCGTAGTTTGGTGTTTTGATTCGATAAGTAGACATATTGAAGCACCCCTCTGTCACTCTTGAGCAAATGATATCTGTCAACTAGACCATCCATGAAATGAACTGGTTAATAGCTGGAGAGGCCAATCTGCTTTCTCAGATTAGCCTCTTAACAGCTGATTAGGGGGTAATCAAACCACCCCAAAAGAGTTCATGTAATCAGGATCCTGGGGTGGCTGCGGAGACAACACGCAGAGCGAGCCGACGACGTTACGCAAATTAACGTTTATAGTCACCACTCTGCAGGGGCGAACAGATGCCTTGTATTTACTAAAAAAAAAAAAGGCATTGTACAGATCTTTTCATGGATTAGCGGTTTTGCTCCTGCAATTTCATCTTGCACGGAGTTTTGATTATTTGTCAGACTTGGTGTTTAATATCTATTAAATGATGTCTATCTATCATCATGTTAGTTGAATAAAACATCACTCCGGAGTTAAACTGCAAGTATCTGTGTGAGCAATCAGCTTTTGTAAAATTAGAGGGCTTCAAATAACAGTAAAGGGGGGGGGGGCATGCTGAGTAGGGGCCATTATTTTTCAACCCCAGAGCCACGTGAATGGCGGCATCTGCCGTGCTGCCTCGATTTATCCTCCAGCGAGCAGTGAAACTTGAAATTTCCTCTGGAGGGTGGGATGGCGGTGTATCAAGTATAACAAAGGGGAGGGCCAAACCTGGTATGAATGCAAGCTCGAGAGTGGAGAGCGCTGCTTTAAGCTCACTGGCTAATGTCCGTGAGATAATGCCTTCATTTTATTTCTCTAATACTGTAACGGAGATGTGGTTCGAGATTGCCTTTTCAAATATGAGTCCTAAGGAGCTGTCTTCCCGTATCTCTTTTTACAGCATCCTCCCCTACATTTGGGTCATAATTTAGATGCTCATTTTGTCATTATGTCCAATTGCTGTATTATTTTTTTTTTTATGCTGGCAGTCCTGCACATCTCGAGCTCTCTAAATGCCAGTTTTTTCCAAATGCCCTTTACAACCCGTCTGATTCAGTTCTCCAAAACTGCCCTGTTGTCCGGCGTTGTGGGTTGCATTGGGTGAGCTGTGCGTTATCCTGAGCTGTGATGCTATTCTAGGGTTAATGCAGGCGTGGGTGACAGGAAAGTACCAATCTGCACGTCAGTAATGGTGGACTGAGTACCTGCAAAGTAATTAAGGCCAGCTGTTGTGTACCTGGCAGAGTAGAAAACCTGCAGGACTGATGGAACAGAGGACCAAGTGGCATATCCTATGTATCCAAGCAAACACAGGAAACAAATGCTCCAGTTACACTGCATGTTCTAGTTTGGGAAGGTGAGAAATAGATATTATGTGAAGTAAATGTAACTATGTGCCTGCTGTGAAACGCACAGAAGGACACAGTGTTATTCGTCATGCTTATTCTTCATCTGTACAGATTTAGCCGTGTTACTCGTCCCACAGCTTTGGTGACAAAAATTGCAAAAAAAAAAAATAAATAAGAAAAATCTCCCATAGCAAAACAATGGGAAGTGGATGTGAAAATGATGAAACCCACACCCTCTTTGGAACCACAAACGTTTGTCATCGTTTAATGTGGAAACATAGTTAAAACTTTAATCGGGTCAAGACTTGAGATTTTATCGAGCTAGGTCGATGTTTTGATATCTAGTACGGTTTTTGCGAAATCACAGTTGAAGGTGCATGCTTTTCTAGAGACCGTTTCAGAGTTTGTAATGGGTGTGTATTGGGTGGAATGTGCAGAGCTGGGGTGCGTCACGTGACTCACACTCTTAACGATCTGGCACAGGGTTCCCCCAATTAGTTTCCCCAAGGGCCAAATCATGACATGCATGCCAAGCTAAGGGCCAAAACGTCCGGCGGTCTTATTCCATTGTTTTATGGGCAGATATTGTTGCTGCTATTATTATTATTATTATCATTATTATTATTATTATTACCATTTCATTCATGTTTCCTGTTTTACATCCTGTAGAGCTGGGTCCAAACTATGGACCTGAGGCACTAGAGGGCAGATGTCACTTGATTGACAGTACTCGTCGTAATATGTGGGCTGTTCCAAGTAGGGCGATCTTCTGGACCGCACAGGTGTTGATGTTGCCTGGGATATGGTTGGTGAACTTTTCCATTCCTAGAGCTCCGATGACCACTGTTGTTGTTTCGGTCTTCATTCCCCACATCCTGTTGATTTCAATCTCCAGGTCTTTGTACTTGGTCAGCTTCTCTGTGTTGTTATTATTTTTTTATTATTATTAATAGTAATAGCAGAAGTGGTGGTGGTGGTAGTAGTAGTAGTGGTTGTAGTAGCAGTAATTTAGGCCTGAGATTCTTAAAGCCTGTGTTGAGGGTCACACGAGGAAAAAAAATGCACTCTTGAAATAAAAGAAGTCCAAAACCAACCATTTAATTATGGACAAATGGACAAAAATAAATGGATGTTCATTCACCAATCAGTGAGTGAAGTGAGAGCGACGGGATGAGGCAATCCTTCTAATATCAGACCCGTATTCTGTTTTGGCAAGCCTGAGGCACTGGCCAAGATGTGCATTAGCGAGTGTTTCTTCCCTGATTCTTGACCAAGTTCATTGAAGAAAACGATGACTCACATACGTATGCGGAGGGGAAAATTGTGAGTGGGAGCGTTGCAATAACTTTCATGTTTTTTAATCGCGCTTGGGGAACCACGTTAATCCAAAAGTCACTCACCCCAACGTCCTTGTGCTGTGCTTGGAGCAAATCAGATGTTCCCATCTCCAAGACCTCCATGTGAAGAGTTGCCTCATCTATGGCAGGTGCCAGCCTTTTGGCCTCTGCTGTCCACTGGCCGTCGGAACAGAAAGAAAGCCACAGCCAGCCACTTTATTTTGTCATTGTACGAGTTACAATGAATTTGTCGTCTGCATTTAACCCGTCCTATTGTATAGGAGCAGTGGGCAGCTGCAGCACCTGGGGACCGACTCCAGTTCTTCATCCCATTGTCTTGGTCAGGGGTACAGACAGGAGTATTAACCCTAACATCCATGTGTTTTTGATGGTGGGAGGAATCCCACACAGATATATGGGGGAGAACATGCAAACTCCACACAGAAAGGACCTGAGACTGCCTAGGGTTTGAACCCAGGACCTTCTTCCTGTACGGCAACAGTGCTAACCACTGGGCCATGATGCTGCCCTACTGAAAGCAGAGAACGGGTGTCTCAGGAAGAGGAGCATGTCACCTGAGAGTTTAGGGGAGCTTTCAAATCGTTCCTTGAAGTTTTCTGCCAGGCTCGTCAAGGAATCCTTCATGGCTGGATCCTCCCGCATTTTGTTCTTCTTGCAATGCTCCTGCAGATGTGGGAAGTGCAACTTTCTCCCATGAATGTCTCTCTCCAAAAGGCTCAGCTTTGACCGGAAAGCTTGAACTGCCTTGTACATGTCTGCAACAGTGTGGTTCTTGCCTTGTAATTGCAGATTAAGGTGATTTAGATGAGACATGATGTCACACTGAAAAAATAACCTATGTCATCACCTTATTGTCTCTTCTGATATTCTTGGGCGATTCCTGGTTGACTTTCCACTTTTTCCTGCAGGCCATGTTCTTGGTTTAGGACAGTTATTGATATCTGTGACTTAGCAGGTGAGTGGCTCAGTCTAGTCAAGGACCATAGAGAGTACAGAGTACATTTCACATCTACACGTGCTCTACGGCATAGGGCAAGTGTACGGTGTGGGGTGAGGTCAAAATAAAGTAGAGCAGCATGCTCATGTGTTAGTGCCAATGGGTCGGCGTGGGCCCAACATCTGGCACTTGTGGGCCGGACTTGGCCTGCGGGCCACTTATTGGGGTTCGGGATCTGATATCACCGAGTTGATGTTGTTCCCATGACATCATAATTAATGTTGCTCCAGGACCGTCATTGCAACGGACCAATCATGTTGTTGTGATGTCATGCTTTTGCGACACGGGGAAGAAGACCGGAGAAATACCAAAGCTAATCTAACACAACCTGAACCTCAACGTAACCCTAGCCCTAACCTAACACTTACCTTACCGTAACCTTAACCGATAGCTAACCCACGACCTAATCCCACAACCATCTTTTTCCCAGAGTCGCGAAGGCCCGGACAGCACAACAACATGATCGGTCAGTTGCAGTGATGATCCTGGAGCAACATTAATTATGATGTCGCAGGAAAAACACCAACACAGCGGTATCAGACACACCCACTCTAACTGCGATCCCTGAACATTTTCCCTCATCTAACCTCTTTTAATTCCCACAATTTCCAACTGTCAGGGACAATTTATATATCCGAACACAGAGAAATTTGTCTGCTCTCACCCAGTGGGACTCTGAGACGTGGCTTAACGATTTTTGAATAAATTGCACCCAAGCAGAGAGAGAGAGGGCTGACCAAGACTCCCATAGACTGCCATGTTAGACTGAGCTCTGGAGTTCTGGTCAAAAACAGAGTTTTTGAGCTGCAGCAGCTCCTATACCGTGAACAGTAGGTACACATATCGGCGTCTTCCCTGAATCCTCGTGACGCTTGCCGTGAAAACATTTCGTCATTATGACTTGTACTTTTGTCTTTTTAAGCTATGAGGGCACCAGGCAGCAGGCACGCTCAAAATGTCTCCAGAAATGTCTCCACTATTAAATGCTGCTCTTTTAAGGTGACAATACTCAACATTTAAGTATAAAGGCCATGCCCCCCCCTCCCCCCCCAGTTAATGGAAGCCACGGTATAAGTAGCTATTGTATATAAGCATCAGAGTCCTGAGAGGAGGAACTAATTGTTTAATTGGATGTTTCTGGGGAAACCTATTAGCCTTATAATTTGACCGACTAAAATGAACGCGTCGTGCTTGAAAACATCTAATTTTAGTGACGTGTAGGAATCGGGGGGGTAAAGTGGTTCAAACTAAAATAAATCCATTCTCAGTAGTAGTGGCCTGACCGCATACATCTTTTTTTTTTTTTTTTTAAAGAAATGAAAAACCAAGGTTGAATTTAGCTAAAAGTAGTGATGGATTCACGAGCCTTTTGTTGTTGTTGTTGTGTATTTTATACCCGGAGGGTTTTGTCTTCGTCCTTTTCTCTGCATGTTAATCTGTGCTATTACTGTATCCCTTTTTTTGTTTTGTTTTTTGGTACGGTGACTCACTCGCTGGGATAATGAAGCCGAGTCCAAATCACACGGCAGATGGTGGAGCGGGAGTGTGTCCTGCATCCATGTTCAACATGAAATGCGGAGAGCAGATGTTTTTTTTGCTCTCTGGCCTGGTGTCTTTCAGTAGTGCAGTAAGCACGCTGCAGCTCCAGCCCTCGCTTACTGTATGTGTGTGTGTGTGTGTGTGTGTGTGTGTGTGTGTGTGTGTGTGTGTGTGTGTGTGTGTGTGTGTGTTTATCCGTTCAATCCGGGGCTCAGAATTCAAAGGGTAGATGGCAAATGCATTCAAATTTGTCGATAGACGCCCGGCTGCACGTTTGATTGTGCAGCCCGTGTTTGTGTTTTCCCCGGGCATGCTAGTATTGTGCGCGTGTGTGTGCGTGTGTGTGTCCACTAATCTCATCTGTACACGCTCGCAAAGCGATTATGCGATATATTGCATACATTTGTTTACATGCCTTGAGTCTCTGCACACGCGTCGCTATTGTTGGCTTTGACCGGACACGTTCGGTTGCCCCGGCAACCAGATCAGGTCTCTCGCCTCCTCTGTGCCGCCGTTTGAAGGATAACGAGGGACGACTCAAGAGTGACGGAGAGATGCGATGAGGGAACCGAGAGAATGCGGGGGGGGGGGGGGGGGACATTTTTGACAAAATGCTGGTGAAGATGTGTGGGCCCTGGCTGTGGTGTACATGTCAGATATGATTGTCGTTGCTTTTGAGCCTCGGAGGACGTCGTCACCTGGTCCCCCTTAATGTACCCGGTGTTTGAAAGACGAGACGAAATACGCTTTGTTTGTCACTCTAAGCAAGCGTACAATGAAATACATCCTCTGCATCTAGCCCATCCGATGGTATAGGAGCAGGGGACCAACTCCGGTTCTTTTAGCCATGCCTTGCTCAGGGGCACGGGTAGGAGTGTTAACCGTGACATCTTCGGTGGCGGGAGGGAACCGGAGAACCCGGCGGAAACCCTCGCAGACACGGGGAGCACATGCAAACGCCACACAGGACCAGGGGCCTCGTGTGTCAGTCGTTACTATGGGCAAATTTGTGCGCCCACACCCACGGGATTTTTTAGCCCTGAAGTTTGTCTCGGAGACCGGTGCAGAACCTGGGTAACCCCTGAATTTAGACACCGATTGGCTAACACTGATGTCTTTGCGGGCCTGGGTGATTTGCTCGTCGCAAGAGGTAGACACGAGATGGTAGGAGGAAGGAATTACAAATACCCATCATGCTTTGCTGTCTGAGCGTCAGACAATCTTGAGTGCTAAAAAGTTCCATGGGTGTTTATGCACAAATTTGCCCATAGTAACGATTGATACACGAGGCCCCTGGGGGCGGCCTGGGGTTCGAACCCAGGACCTCCTTGCCATGAGGTAACAGTGCTGACTACTGGGCCACCGTGCTGTGTAGATATTCACCAGCTAAAAGAAGTACAGACTGTATATCTGACGGTGAATCATCGTGTGGCTCAGAATGTCACACCTTAGCCGTGATCTGGTGCGAACCGCGGGTGTATGAAACTGAAAGAAAAATTGCCTTGACCCAGCGAGGTTCAAAGCAGTTCCTGTTCAAATTTTGATGGAAAATGTAAAGCTGTGTCCTTGATGGTGCACTCTAGAGGATAGTGAACATCTGCTGATAATTTGTCGCTCTGCCTTGCCAACCTTGTACCTTAAAACTGACATCTTCTAACTCTGGCTAGGCAATGAAGTTTGCACAGGTCCCATTGTTTGCGCCTCGCAAGACACTGAAGAGTGTAAATACAGTGTGAGGATTTGTTAGTCGGGGTAATCAAACGTTGTGTGCAGATGAACTGATTCAACTTTCTGGCATAATCGATGCTGCAGTTAAGTGCCACGCCGGTTAACCAATGGAATTTGCCAGCAAAGTTGTGAAGCAAATTTTTTTGGGGTTTTTTTGGCAGGGGGGGTTTCTCCCCTTTCCCCCCCAGTTGTATCCAATTACCCCACTCTTCCGAGCCATCCCGGTCGCTGCTCCACCCCCCTCTGCCGATCCGGGGAGGGCTGCAGACTACCACATGGCTCCTCCAATACATGTGGAGTCACCAGCCGCTTCTTTTCACCTGACAGTGAGGAGTTTCGCCAGGGGGATGTAGCACGTGGGAGGATCACGCTATTCCCCCCCAGTCCCCCCCCCTGACCAGAGGAGGCGCTAGTGCAGCGACCAGGATACATACCCACATCCGGCTTCCCTCTCGCAGACACGGCCAGTTGTGTCCGTAGGGACGCCGAGCGAGCCGGAGGTACCACGGGGATTCGATCCGGCGACCCCCGTGTTGGTAGGCAACAGAACAGACCGCCACTCAGACGCCCGTGATTCAATATTTTAACTTTAATTTTCGGTGGATACACGTCGGACGCGCGGTCGTTCGTGTGATGCACCTGTTCAAGCAAGGATGTAAAATACATTTTAGATGAAAGAAAACGTTAGAATATGGCCGTGTAGCGGAGGACTGCGTCAAACGCTATATACCCCCCACCCCCCCCCGCACCCCCGCAACCTAAAGCCTGTGTATCACATTACACATACTGTAGACCAGGATCCACCCTGCACAGCCTTGAAAATCCCGTTACACTTGCCTGGGTTTTTCGGCAGCGGTTGCCATGACAACTGAGCATTTTATTTCAGCCCCCCTTTTTTTTTGCAACGGCGCGCGAGAGATCAGAGATCCCAAACGTTATGTAAGAGGAGGCTCTGCTCATGACGGGGGTTTCCTCCTGTGAAGCCCTTAAACTAACTCATTACACGGGGGGGTGATTGTGTCTCTGTGTGACTTATCTCAGGGTTTATAACATGCTATGAAGGCTATGACTGTTCGGGGCCAGGCTTAGCGTGGACTTCCAGCAGATGCTGTTGATAATGCTGTCGCCGCGTAGTAATGAGGACTCGTTTAGGCGCAGTTTGTTATTAATCCCTCCCGGCTTTACAGTAAATGCTTGTGTGCTTCAAAAAGAAGGTCATGGTTATATTTTCTTGTGTGTGTGTGTGTGATGAAGGGGTGTGTGTGTGTGTGGTATAAGATGGTTGAAGAGTAAGAAGACAGCAGGGTGGATCCTTCACCGTTATACAGAATATGGAGTGGTGGGTTTCCCCCCAGTCAGGGCCTGGGGGTAGCAAGTTGCAGCCATTGGGGTTATGGCGTTATCGTTCACATTACACAGAAAACTGGCCAGCTCAGCAAAGTTACAGGTATCCGGGTGGCGTGGTGGTCTATTCCGTTGCCTACCAACACGGGGATCGCCGGTTCGAATCTCCATGTTACCTCCGGCTTGGTCGGAGGTACGGGACGGTAGGCGAACTGATGTGGGTCAAATGTGTGTGTGGGGGGGGTAATGTTTCTGATGTGAGCCAGAACCAGTCTCTCAAAGCGCTTCGTGGCGATGGGGGTGAGTGCTACGGGTCGGTAGTCATTCAAACATGTGGGTGTTGATTTCTTGGGCACAGGAGTGATGGAGGTGGCCTTATAGGTTAAATGTAGTTGTGAAGACCTCAGCCAGCTGGTCTGAGCATTCCCGGGAGACCCGACCCGGTAGGCCGTCCGGCCCGGCGGCCTTCCGTGTGCTCACTCTGCGCGGTGATTCTCTGACCTCTGCGGTCGATGGAGTGAGCACCTGGTTTTCTGGGTGGCTGGGTCAGTATCGTCCTTGTCGAAGCGGGCGTGGAAATGATTTAGCGCGTCTGGCAGGGAGGCATCGTGGACAGTGCTCTCTGTTTGTGCCGTGGGACCCGATCCTCGGGGTGGACCAATTTCTGGCGCAGTGTGGTTTTGGGGTTTGAGAGCAACTGAGATGCGATGTGTGGGAAATGCGCGTCTCAACCGTTCCGACATTCCCGCCACATACGGAATCACCACTGGTTTACTCTTAGACAGCTGTTGTCCTTCTCCTCTCCTCGATTGGCTGGTGCACGGTTTGGACGTCTTCCTAGTTTTGACAAACGCCCAGTTAAGATAACCACACTTACCCAAGGCCTGTTTAACGTGGGATTTCTCCCCGCCCCTGGCCACTGTGTCAGTGGGGGATGTTGTCAGCTCGGTGGTACAGCATCCTGATGACCAATCCTCTGAATAGTACACATGGCCATTGTAACTCAAATGAATGGTCATGGCAGTTGGCATATGAAACCGATCAGTGGTTTCAGGCGTTATACAGCTGTGCTGTTTATGAGGTTGGGGATACTGACGGAGTCACTTGGATGAGTGATGAAACGTTTCTCCCACTAAACGCTGTGTCCAGATGAACTGATTCAATCTTCTGGGATTTCCATACCTGCATTATTGAGCATGCATCAAGACGCTGAGGAAGATAACTTTCCTTTTCTGGGAATAGGGACTGTATCGGATGATCGAAGTTTTTGCCCATGAATAAGGGAAGTAAAATATTGAAGCTTGCGGGGCGTCTGGGTAGTGTAGCGGTCTATTCCGTTGCCTACCAACACAGGGATCACCGGTTCGAATCCCCGTGTTACCTTCGGCTTGGTCAGGCGTCCCTACAGACACAATTGGCCGTGTCTGCAGGAAGCCGGATGTGGGTATGTGTCCTGGTCGCTGCACTAGCACCTCCTCTAGCACCTCCACTAGCACCCAGAAGTGAAAGCATGTAGCTTTAAAACGACCAGCAGCAGTGAAAAGCACTGTGCACCTAAATGAAACGATTATCAGACCGCTGTGCTCCAGAAGAGTCACAATAGCAAGGCCAAGGTAGTGATAGACTAGTTAACAAAACCTGGTGTCAGGTTACCGTAACAGATGAAAACATCATGATCATGACGGGGCACCTGCACACCGACAAAACTATCCATGTCTGCACATAGGCCCTATAAACACAAAACACGTGTGCAGGTTTATTAATTAAATAAAAAATAAATTCTACTTGCATCATAGGTGTGCTCGCCAGGCTTTTTGCTGTGCAAAGTCTTGACACTTTGCTAGCTAGCCAGCTAGCTAGCTAGCTCACGCTTCTGTGTGGCTTTTGCTACGCAGTAGTACACACGTCCATAATTACGCGCGGCGCAATTTGCACATTTTTGAACATGCCGTATATACCGTAGACTCGGCGCTCAAGATTTTTGCTACAACAGTGGCGAGATTAAGATGGGGTTCTGTGCGTGCGGGCCCTAAAGTGTTGCAGGTCCCAATGCAGCAGCGTTATGGTAGTTTCGCCTCTAGGGTTGCCACCCGTCCAGGAGTCTCCTGGCCAGTCTGGAATTTTTGTTGTCTGTCCCGGGAAAAAACTAATGACACAAAATCTGAATATTTTTGAGTTTTTTTTTATATTTTCTATTTTTCTATTTTAACTGGCTGGCCCTTCCAACCGTGCCCCAACACCACCCCCACTTTAAGATATACGTAGATTACCCCATTTGACGTTACCTTGTTATATTTTAAATGTAGGCTATTTCAACAGTCACCTGGCCCTTTAAATGCTGTTTTCAGAACAAGCCCCAGCCCCTTACCCCATTGGTTGTAACGTTTTCTACCCCACCAGTGGTTGCTGTGCATCCTAACTACCTACCCCATTGGTTGTAATATTTCAAATGTTTTCTATCCTCTCATTGGTTGCCGTCCACCGAAATTAGGCGTGTGACGCGGGGCACCGTAGTATTTATTGACTGTGTTCTTCTTTGTTGAATCACATTGGCAGCTGATGAAACAAGCTTGTACTGCTATGTATCAAAGTTTTCTTCCCCTACATCTATCTTAATATATATGTGTGTGTGTGTGTGTGTGTGTGTGTGTGTACATTTTATGTTACAATTTCATTTAGCAGATGCTTTTATCCAAAGCGATGCACATCTGAGAGTTAATACAACACAAGCAAGGATCTAGTCAGGAGACAACAACTATATGTGTGTACGGTGCTATGAGTGTGGTATGTATCTAAGTAATATAGATAATGTGTAGTGTGTGTCAGATGCTGTGTGTGTGTGTTGGAATTGATATTAATTGGAAAAAAATTTGATTTTACATTTCCTGACCAGTGCAGGAACTGAAGATGTGGACCAGACAAGTGCAGCAGGGGCTTAATCCTCGTGAGTCTACAGCGTGTTCAAGGATTTCCCCCCACTGTTTGAGCAAGGCAGTGCGCTTTTAACAGCTCTCTATGAACAGCAAAACAGAATGTGTGTTTCAGTAATGTATTGCATGTACTGTATTTAATCTCTGTGTGCCATTTGTTATAGCGCTATGTGCGTATTTGATCGTAATTACCAGATTGTCAAGTCAAGTAGGCGTTATTTGTCATGATGTCATTGCCATGATATTGTGATAATCATAAAAATATAGAAGGACGCCCCTTGAAAGCAATAAATATTCATTAGTGCTATAGAAGTGTACTACTGTAGGGCGTCCGAGTGGCGTGGCGGTCTGTTCCGTTGCCTAGCAACACGGGGGCTCGCCGCTTTGAATCCCCATGTTAACCTCCGGCTGGGTCGGGCGCCCCTACAGACACAATTGGCCGTGTCTGCAGGTGGGAAGCCGGATGTGGGTATGTGTCCTGGTCGCTGCACTAGCGCCTCCTCTGGTCGGGTGGGGCGCCTGTTCGGGGGAGGAGGGGAACCGTACATCACTTTATTTTTAAGGGGTAAGGTCACAGCCAGAGTCTGATCATTTCCAGTCAAGGTTATGCTGTTGTGGAACAATTTCACCATCAAATATGGCCCATACAGTCCTAATGCTTCCTCTTTTTGTATGATTACCACTCATTATTTATATTTAGTCATCCAAGGGGTATTTCGCAAATCTAACTCACAATCTTGACTTCTGCATGAAGTGAAACCTGGAACCTCTTTAAATATGGAACATGGACTAAAGCATAAATAGCTGTTCTGAGTTTTACTCGACATACGCCCGGCTTACTCGGTTTGCCAGCTTCATATGTGTCTGGGATTTTTACAGGACTGAGGTGGAAACCCTATCCGCCTCTGATATTAACCAGTACATGCCACACGACCTGCTTGCTTACTGTGTGTATTCGCCCCACAAATAATGTCACTATCACAACACAAAATGTTTTATTTTTGTGAAAGTGGGCAAATTCCCAAATTCCCGAGCTTAACTTCCTATGAAGAGTATTTGGAAAATGTCCAGGTATTTACTGGAAAGTTTCCAAACCTTTGCAAATTCAATGAAGACTTAACGCAACGCTTTTCGTATTTTATTTGCAAGCTATAGTGTCTCAAACAAAGCAGGTAATCTAGCTGGTGGCGAACATGTGTTCAAATGTATACACATGACATAACTAGACATACTGTAGTGTTTCCCAGCAGATCCCAAACTGTATGGTTGAACTAGTCATTGGCATGAAACGTAATAGTGTAACTTTGCCCAGTGCTGTGTGAAGTTACAGGTGTTAATTGCCTTGAATATTATGAATCCGCTGCCCGCAGCGTGCCATAGAACTGTCAAATTAAAAGTGTCAGATGATGAGTCTCAATAATTGCATCCAGTTTATTCGGTCCCTTAGATGGGAATAAGAGAGACTCGGTAAAGGGCGGTGGATACTGCGGGTTAATGGGCTTATTTTCGTGGAAAAACCTGACAGGGGGAAAGTTCTTTAGGTTAACAGTCAAATCTCGGTCCCATTTCCTTTTGTTTGATAAAGTGCAAGTGCAAATTCGGTCTAATTTTGCCATGATCAAAGAATGAAGTTGGTGAAGCTCAGGGGGCCGCAACCATCTCTCTCCTGATTGTGTTCAACGCGCTATTCATTTCAGAAAACATTATTCGGCGTAGTATACGCAGATCAGGGCAGTCTGGTACAACAGAACAAAGGCTGGCGTCAGTGACGGTGGCTGAGGAAACAGATTTGAAGGCTAAAGCCAACCGTCAACACCTCATACAAAGGCACTTCTCGTGACGTCAAATCCTCACTCATCAAAAAAGATTTTTTCCATCTCTTTGGAGGAGTCCAGAATTCTGATTTTCTTTACTTGTTGATTTTTCTGATCTGCAAAGCTACACTGAAGATAATCAGCCTAGACACGTAGCTCAGTGGTGGTTCAATAAAACATCTCTGAAATATGGTTCCTTTTTAAAAGACTTCTGATCAGCAGCCTCGGTATGTTGAAAGTAACGGTTTTCCTACAAAGGGTGTCAGAATACTGTGAGAGGTGTTGAATAGCCTGCAATTCTCGAGGAAGATTACCCCAGAAAGTTGAATCAGTTCATCTGGACACAACATTCGGTGGAAGAAATGTTGCATCACTCATCCAAGTCACTTTGGGAGTCTAAGCTGACTGCAGATGTACCTGTAGCGAATTTGGGGGGCGGTCTGGGAGACCGCCGCCACAGCCGGGACGCGAACCCGTGTCTCCCACTCCGCATGCGACAACGTTAACCAGTCGACTAAAGGGTCCGACCCGTTAGTCAAGGACCAACGCGTCTACTTATCCATGCACGTTACATACCCACTCGTATAAACAGCACAGTTGCATAACGACTGAAACTAACAGTCGGTTTCATATGCAAATTGCCATGACCATTAACTAGAGTTACAATGGCCATGTGTACTATTCACAGAGGATTTGGGAATGTTTGCAATCACAGCATTGTAAGATGGTGACAGATGTATTCTTGGCGCCCCCCCCCCCCGTTCAGGGATGGTTGTTCCCTCTTCACATAGATGGCCTCTTTGACTCCCTGTTCAAACCAGCTTTCCTCCCTATCAATGATGTGCACATCCTCATCCTTGAAAGAGTGGCCACTGGCCTGTAGGTGTTCTGGCCTGACGCGTTGACCTGGCCTGTGGCATCCTGGCCTGATGCGTTAGCTCTCCTGTGTTGTGTCATCTTCTTCGCCAGAGTCTGTTCTGTGTCCCCGATGTACAAGTCACGGCAACCCTCCCGGCACTTAACAGCATACACTATATTCAATTCAATTCAATTCAATTCAATTTATTGTCATTGAAACAATGTGCAGGCGCATATTAAAAAGGAAATAAGGGCTGCAGCTTCACCAAACAGTGCAAGACAGACACAGACAAACACAGAAAACACAGTATAAGATATACACAGATGAAGACCAAAAGCTAAGAATAAGTTAAAAAAGAGCACGAGTACAAAATATTTGAAAATATCCACAGACATTCAGTGGGTATCCAGGTTCAGGTGGGTAACAGCTTGGGGAAAGAAGCTGTTTTTGAGCCTGGTAGTGCGGGCTCTGAGGCTCCTGTTGTGCCTCCCAGCGCAGGGGGGAGAACAGTCCATGGTTGGGGTGGGTGGGATCTCTGCTGATGCCGAGACCCCTTCGAAGGCAGTATTTGTGATAAATGTCTCTTATGGCTGGGAGCTGGGTACCGGTGATATGCTGGGCCGCCTTGACGACCCGCTGCAGAGCTTTCTGGTCTACTGGTGCAGTGGTAGATTTTGGGGAGAATTTTGGAGGATAGACAGGCCTCCTCAGGAAATGCAGGCATTGTTCGGCCCTTTTCACAAGGGCCTGGGTGTTTGGTGTCCGGGAAAGTTCCTCGTTGATGTGGACTCCAAGGAATTTAAAGCTGGAGACACGCTCCACTTCCACCCCATTGATGTGTATGGGGGATTGGCTGGAGCTTCTAGACCTCCCGAAGTCAACAATCAGCTCCTTCGTCTTCTGCACATTGAGAACAAGATTGTTGGTAGTGTGCCATGATGTGAGGTGCTGAATCTCGTCCCTGTAGGCTGTCTTGTCATTGTGGGTGATATGGCCAATGACTGTGGAGTCATCCGCAAGCTTAACTATTACATTTGAAGGGTGAGTTGGCAGACAGTCGTGGGTAAAGAGGTTGAAAAGGAGGGGGCTCAGAACACAGCCTTGAGGGGCATCTGTGCTGAGGGTCAGGGTGGAGGAGGAGTGGTCACCTAACCTAACAGACTGAGGTCTGCTGGTCAGGAAGTCCGGGGTCCAGTTACAGAGGCAGGGGTTGAGGCCAAGGGAGAGGAGTTTGGTGGTTAGTTTAGTGGGGATGATAGTGTTGAAGGCAGAGCTGTAATCTATAAACAGCATCCGGATGTATGTGTTGTTAAGTTCAAGGTCGGTCAGAGCAACGTGCAGGGCAGTGGCAATGGCATCCTCAGTAGACCTTTTGGGACGGTAGGCGAACTGATGTGGGTTGAACGTGGGCGGGAATAATGTTTTTGATGTGAGCCAGAAGCAGTCTCTCAAAGCACTTCATGGCAATGGGGGTGAGTGCTATGGGGTCGGTAGTCATTCAGACATGTGGGTGTTGATTTCTTGGGGACAGGAATGATAGAGGTGGTCTTACAGGTTAAATATAGTTTATCATTTGCAAACCAGAAATGTCCACATTTGGCCAGCAGTTGCAGACATAGATATAAGCACCTATTTTGTAATTATAAATAAATCATACCAATAGACAAATGCCACCCCCCACCCCCCGTTGGACCGTTAGTGATCCGTGTTTTTGAATTTTTGAATGTAGGCACCTCACCCTTCCCCATTGGACATTGTGCACGTGATGTGCATGATGAGGCAGTAAATGGTATGTTCATTCCCGAGTAGCTTTATTGACAGCTGATGATGGCTTATAGCATGAAACAGGCTTGTAATATCTCATAAAGAATTTACTTGACTCGCTGGATTTTATATATATATATATATATATATATCCATCCATCCATTATCCTAACCGCTTATCCTGCTCTTAGGGCCGCGGGGATGCTGGAGTAGGCTCCAGCATAGAAGCTCGCTGGTGCTATTTGGAGCTTCTCCATTTTTTTTTACTTCATTGAGAACTGTTGTTGGACACTGTTTTTCGAAGACACAAAGCGTTTGAGCTGTGGGATGGAGGTATGTTTCCGCAGAGGCTGTTTTCCTAAGTCAGTGGGTGTATTAAACGGCTGTTATTCTGAATATTACTCTTTCTATATGTGTACGTATTATGCTGGATGCCTTTGTGGGTTTACTTACTGTGGAGCCATCTCTTCATTGGTATGAGATGATGCATTTCTACCCCTGTCGGGTAAACGGTACAATGAGCTGTTTAAAATTTCATGGGAAACCTTCCCACCCTTTTTGCTCTCTTGAAAAGCCTTTTAAAGCCTTCCCTGTAGTGGGGGAGATTTGAAATACAGTAGGAGTGTGTGTCACTATAAGCTGATACAACCTGTCAGCCAACCATGAAGAACATTTACTGTTAGGGCATCCAGGTGGCGTAGCAGTCTATTCCGTAGCCTACCGACACGGGGATCGCCGGTTCGAATCCCCGTGTTACCTCCGGCTTGGTCGGGCGTCCCTCCAGAAACAACTGGCCGTGTCTGCGGGTGGGAAGCCGGACGTGGGTATGTATCCTGGTCGCTGCAGTAGCGCCTCCTCTGGTCACTTGGGGTGCCTGTTCGGGGGGGAATAGCCTGATCCTCCCACGTGCTACATCCCCCTGGTGAAACTACTCACTGTCAGGTGAAAAGAAGCGATCGGCGGAGGGGGTGAAGCAACAACCGGGACGGCTTGGAAGAGTGGGGTAATTTGCCAAGTGCAATTGGGGAGGAAAAGGGGAAAAATCCCCCCCCCCCAAAAAATATTACCGTATGTTACAACAGGTATTTGTTCATTTTGCTGCGTACTTTGCCCAGGTTTGGAGAAAAGCAGTGTCAGCCATTGAAAGATGCCACCTGGGGGCAGTGCCTTGCCCAAGGGCAGAACAGATGGACTGGAAGTCCTGATTGAAGCAATTTTTCTATTGTCGACCCAATATCCTAAATTTCCTTTTCAAATAACATTTATTTGTTGAGTGTGGACCATGCAATTCCTGACTGGCAACCTTATCAGGGGGGAATTACCTGAAGGATGTAAAATCCTTTAATTTGGAGCTGTCACATCCAGCTAGGAGTCTGTATATCCTCGTTTTTGTTCAGTAGAATTTGTTGTAATTGTTGGTTTTATATTGTAGATCGTGTTATTTTGTTGACAGAACCAGAAACTGGCGGTGGAAATATTCAAATTATTAGTGTATTCACAATCTTGCCACTTAGAAAGAGAAAGAAGAAAGCCACTTTATTTTGTCATTTTATTCTTACAGCGAACGGTATTGTTACAGTGAATTTATTCTCTGCGTATAACCCATCCTATTGTATACAAGCAGGGGGCAGCTGCAGCGCCTGGGGACCAACACCAGTTCTTTTTCTTATTGCCTTGCTCAGGGGCACAGGCAGGAGTAGTAACCCTAACATGCATATCTTTTTAGAAGGGTATCCATCCCCTTTCATTGAGAATTTGATGAATCCATGATTTTTTTTTAAAAAATTTTTATCCACATCACACAAAGAACCATATATGCATTTCAAAGTCATCTCATGGGGCCATTCCTCTATCATGCTGGGTTACATGAGAATATCTTCAACATCAGTATTTACTTGAGGGAGCTCTAGACCCTACACAGAATGAGTCCTTCTTAAGGCCTCGGGGTGCATTTTAAGCAAATGAGTTGTTAATATAAGCCATCTTTGTCTTTGTGTCTTTATCTGCAACAGACCAGAAGTTTTCACCTTGGTCCTTGTCTCCACACTTCGATGAAGGCAGACGCCTCCCTCCGGCCAGGAACATGAAGGGCTTATCGGGCAGCCGCTCCCAGCACCAGATTCCTTCACCCCACGTTCTGGACTACGACCCCCACCTACACGACCTTCACACCCACCATGGCTCTGACTCCCGCCACTCCTCCTACCTGCTCAGTCCCACAGAGAGCTGCCCAATGGACTTCCATCACCGCTACTCTCCACGCAGCTCCATCCACTCTGACTGCATGATGATGTCACCAGTCATGATGCCTCCGACTGTTCCCTCCGACCACATCTCCAGCAGCACCTTCCCCCGAATGCACTACAGCTCCCAGTACTACGACTCCGCCACGCGGGACGACTGCGCCGCCATCACAGCCTCTGCCACTTCACCCGCTGTTGCTGCCGCTGCGGCAGCTGCCGCTGCCTCCGCCTCTCACCATGCTGCGACCAAGAGTAACCGCCTCCCTGCCAACTTGCTGGATCAGTTTGAGAAACAGCTGCCCCTTCACCGGGATGGCTTCCACACACTGCAGTACCAGCGGACCTCCACCACCACCGAGCAGCGCAGCGAGAGCCCCGGACGCATCCGACACCTAGTTCACTCTGTCCAGAAACTCTTCACCAAGTCCCACTCGCTGGAGGGCTCATCCAAGATGAACGGCACCAAAGGTGACGTTGGGGGAGGAATGGGAGGAGGGAGTTTCCATCACCATGGCCACCACTCCTCCAAACATGGCAGCAAGAGGAGCAAGAGCAAAGAGCGCAAGCACCGCTCCGGCGGCTGGTGGAGCTCAGATGACAACCTGGATAGTGACAGCACGTACCGCACGCCCAGCGTCATGTCACGGCACCACGGGGAGCACGCCGCTCACTGCTACCCCGAATCCATGCACAGCCACCACTTCGGAGACCTGTCACTCAAGACCTCCAAGAGCAACAATGATGTCAAGTGCTCAGCCTGTGAGAGCCTGGCCATGGCACCTGAGGGCAAATTCATGAAGAGGAGCTCCTGGTCAACACTGACTGTCAGCCAGGCCAAGGAGGCATATAGGAAGTCTTCACTCAATCTGGAGAAACCCATGATGCACACAGACCTGAAGCCTTCACTACGCTCCTGTCACTACTTGCAGGTGAGTGGGATTTCTTTTGTCAGAGAGCCTTTCCACCATCTTATGTGATTATCTGATAGTGAACAGCGAAGAGGGTGAGGAAATGGATTAAATACAGCAAATGTTGAGCGAAAGATTCAGACGTGCATTTTATTTGACTTAAGTGCATCTTTTTGTCGAGCCACAAGGATGTGTGTGTGTGTCGTGCATGTGTTGCTGTAGATCACCATTGAATATTGAGTTCAGATTTTAT
Organism: Lampris incognitus; assembly: GCF_029633865.1. Lineage (NCBI taxonomy): Eukaryota > Metazoa > Chordata > Actinopteri > Lampriformes > Lampridae > Lampris > Lampris incognitus. Next base: position 13,601,886 of record NC_079225.1, on the reverse strand, counting down.
GATGATTATTGGTTAAAAATGTCTATTTATTAATGTCACTTTAGGATAAATACTTCGTGGGATTATACTTAGTATTTCATTTGAGAGGGAGTGCCACGTTAATCATATTAAGAATAAGAGAGTTACCACACAGCTTACGAATTCACGCGTTATTCGTACAGCCAAGACACATTTGATAATAGCCTCTCTACTACTAACACTTTTGGCTGCTCCCGTTAGGGGTCGCCACAACTGATCATCCATTTCCATCTCTTCCTGTCCCCTGCATCTTCCTCTGTCATGCCAGCCACCTGCATGTCCTCCCTCACTGCATCCATAAACCTCTTTAGCCTTCCTCTTTTCCTCTTCTGATTCTGATTCTGGCAGCTCCATATTCAGCATCCTTCTCCCAATATACCCAGCGTCTCTCCTCCACACATGTCCAAACCATCTCAATCTTGCCTCTCTTGCTTTGTCTCCAAACCATCCAACCTGAGTTGTCCCTCTAATATACTTGATTCTAATCCTGTCCTTCTTCATCACTCCCAATGAAAATCTTAGCATCTTCAACTCTGCCACCTCCAGCTCCACCTCCTGTCTTTTCATCAGTGCCACTGTCTCCAAACCATATAACATAGCTGGTCTCACAACCATCTTGTAAACCTTCCCTTTAACTCTTGCTGGTACCCTTCTGTCACAAATCACTCCTGACACTCTTCTCAACCCACTCCACCCTGCCTGCACTCTCTTCTTCACCTCTCTTCCACACTCCCCCTTACTTTGAACAGTTGACCCCAAATATTTAAACTCATCCACCTTTGTCACCTCTACTCCTTGCATCCTCACCATTCCGCTGTCCTCCCTCTTGTTCACGCATAAGTACTCCATCTGGCTCCTTCTGAATTTCATCCCTCTTCTCTCCAGTGCATACCTCCACCTCTCCAGGCTCTCCTCAACCTGCTATCTACTCTCACTACAGATCACAATGTCATCCGCGAACATAATAGTCCATGGAGACTCCTGCCTGATCTTGTCCATCAACCTGTCCATCACCATTGCAAACAAGAAAGGACTCAGAGCCAATCCTTGACGTAATCCCACCTCCACCTTAAACCCATCTGTCATTCCAACCACACACCTCACCATTGTCACACTGCCCTCATACATATCCTGCACCACTCCTACATACCTCTCTGCCACTTCCGACTTCCTCATACAATACCACACCTCCTCTCTCGGCACCCTCGTATATGCTTTCTCTAAATCCACAGAGACACAATGTAACTCCTTCTGGCCTTCTCTATACTTCTCCATCAACATTCTCAAAGCAAACATCACATCTACAGTGCTCTTTCATGGCATGAAACCTTACTACTCCTTGCTAATCATCACCTCTCCTCTTAACCTAGCTTCTATTACTCTTTCCCATATCTTCATGCTGTGGTTGATCAACTTTATACCTCTGTAGTTGCTGCAGTTCTGCACATCACCCTTGTTCTTGAAAATCGGCACCAGTATGCTTCTTCTCCACTCCTCACTTTCCAAGATTGTGTTAAACAATCTAGTTATAAACTCCACTGCCATCTCTCCTAAACACCTCCATGCCTCCACAGGTGTGTCATCTGGACCAACCACCTTTCTGCGCTTCATCCTCCTCACAGCTGCCCTCACTTCCTCCTTGCTAATCCACCGCACTTCCTGATTCACTATCCCCACATCATCCAACCCTCTCTCTCTCTCATTTTCTTCATTCATTGGCCCCTCAAAGTACTCCTTCCACCTTCTCAACACACTCTCCTCACTTGTCAGCACATTTCCATCTCTATCCTTGATCGCTGTTACCTGCTGCACATCCTTCCCAGTTCGGTCCCTTTGTGGAGCCAATCAGTACAAGTCCTTTTCACCTTCTTTTGTGTCTAACCTCTCATACACCTCACCATACGCCTTGGCCTTCGCCCCCTCCCTCTTAGCATCTCCTTGTACTCCTGTCTACTTTATTCATCTCTCTGACTATCCCACTTCTTCTTTGCCAACCTCTTCCTCTGTATACTTTGCTGTATGTCCTCATTCCCCCACCAAGTCTCCTTGTCTTCCTTCCTCTGTCCAGATGACACACCAAGTACCTTCCTTGCTGTCTTCCTCACTATGTCTGCAGTGCTTCCCCAGCCATCCGGCAACTCTTCACTACCACCCAGTGCCTGTTTTAACTCCTCCTTGTTCCCCACACTGCAGTCTTCCTTCTTCAACTTCCGCCATTTGATCCTTGGCTCTGTCTTCACTCGCTTCCTCTTCTTGATCTCCAAAGTCATCCTACAGACCACCATCCGATGCTACCTAGCTACGTTCTCCCCTGTCACCACCTTGCAGTCTCCAATCCCTTTCAGATCACGTCTCTTACATAAGATATATTTCACCTGTGTGCACTTTCCTCCTCTCTTATACATCACCCTGTGTTCTTCCCTCTTGAAATATGTATTCACCACAGCCATTTCCATCCTTTTTGCAAAATCCACCACCATCTGTCCTTCCACATTTCTCTCCTTGACACCATACCTGCCCATCACCTCCTCATCACCTCTGTGGTCTTCAACAACATGCCCACTGAACTCCACCCCGATCACCACCCTCTCCTCCTTGGGTACCCTCTCTGCCACTTCATGCAACTCACTCCAGAATTATTCTTTCTCTTCCATCTCACATCCAACTTGCGGGGCATATGCGCTGATAACATTCATCATCACACTTTTAATTTCCAGTTTCATACTCATCACTGTGTCCAACACTCTCTTCACCTCCAACACACTCTTGACATACTCTTCCTTCAGAATTACCCCTACCTCATTTCTCCTGCCATCAACACCATGGTAGAAAAGTTTGAACCCACCTCCAATGCTCCTGGCCTTACTCCCTTTCCACCTGGTCTCTTGAACACACAATATATCTACCTTCCTTCTCTCCATCATATCAGCCAGCTCTCTCCCTTTATCAGTCATAGTGCCAACATTCAAAGTTCCAACTTTCACCTCCATACTCCTACCCTTCCTCCTCTCCCGCTGCCTCTGGACATCTTCCAGAGGCAGCCTCCAGAGGCATCCTCCTCTCCTTCTCCTTCACCCAACTGTAGCATAGTTTCCACTGGCACCCTACTGGCCAACAGTACCGTTGGTGGTCATTGGTAACCCAGGCTTCGACCAAATCTGATTTATGATCCGCATATTTGATTTGGCAAAGGTTTTACGCTGGCTGCCCTTCCTGATGCAACCCTCCCCATTTATCCGGGCTTGGGACCGGCACTAAGAATGCACTGGCTTGTGCATCCTCAGTGGCTGGGTTATAATAGCCCTCTAACATTGGTAATTTTCGGCTTTTTGGTTCAGAACTTTTTCTTTTAAATTACACTAAAGTAGAACTGTTAGTTACAAGGTAAAAAATATGCAACATTATCCAACCTATTTTGCACAATACCACAGTGCACTGGTGACAATGACATATTGACCTAATGAGTTCGTTGTATTATATGAATGTAAGCTCAGTTCTCTGGCTCGCTAACATCAAATCTGTCTTGGATATATGAACATAAACACCAGTTAGGTTTAGTAATTGATAAAACATTTAACCATACAGTATATGATAACAAGGACAACGGTTTGAAGCCACTTGATCCAAAGGGGAATTTATTTTTCTTCATCTACTTACATCAGAGCGCTGCACAGTGTGAGCCTACTGCTCTTCTTCAGGCAGCATCAAACTTCTATTGTGGAGGTGGTCTCAAGGTGAACAACGGCAAGACCGCTGTATTAGTGTCCTTAACAGCAGTCTAGGCAAATGTTCGATGACAAAGAGCTTTAGTAAGCTCTTGCATTGTGTGATGTTGAGATTGTGAGAAGACGAGGCCTTTACACCTCTAAGGAAGGTATCATGCCATGTCCGTGTGTCAGTGTCCTTAAGGAATAAAGACTGAGTACAATGTTCAGTTTTCTTTGTTTTTGGCACACAGGTTTTTTTTTGTGCCATAAATGACTCGTATTAGAACTTTTTTCATGCTATAAAATTTAACTGTTAAGATTAATAATAAGAGTTTAACTTTCAAAATACCATAATTTTCACCTCCTTTTGTCAGTGAGATAACTTACAGAGTTGATTTTGAAGTTGATCAAGGATCAAGTCCAATTGGTCAAGGATAGGGTCGGCCCCTTTAGTCGACTGGTTAGCGCAGTCGCCCGTCGTCCGGGCTATCCCGGTTCGATTCCCAGCGGTGGTGGATTCCTGGCTGCCCCCGGTATTCGCTACATTGGTGTTAGAAGTGGGATGATGCGACCGTGAGGCCATCAGAAGCGTATGCACCCAGAGGCGCGAGGGAGCTGATATGCTGAAGCGCGGGGACGGGCTTCCCGAAGGAGGGGGGTAGTGTAACGATCACAGAAGACTAGACTCGTAGGCCTTGGCTAACAGGTTGGACCCTTTAGTTGACTGGTTGGCGCATTCGCCCGGGTTGCCCGGGTTCGATTCCTGGCTGCGGTGGATTCCCGGCTGCCCCCTGAATTCGCTACAGTAGTACTATCAAGTCCAACTAAAGGGTCGTCCTCTGTGTGGAGTTCGCATGTTTTCCCCATGTCTGCATGAGTTTTCTCCAGGTGCTGCGGTTTCCCCCACCATCAAAAAAGACGTGCATGTTAGGGTTAATACTCCTGTCTGTACCCCTGACCAAGGCAATGGAAAGGAGAACTGGAGTGGGTCCCCGGGTGCTGCACGGCAGCTGCCCACTGCTCCTAGCTACACAGCTAGGATGGGTTAAATGTAGAGAAAGAATTTCCCCACGGGGATCAATAAAGCAGTAAAACAAAAATCACCATTGTGCCATAGCAATGGCATTATAACAGTCAGTTTCCTATATGGTGACGCGTACAACTTTTCCATCTTATCTAATTAATAGTTTATCAATAAGTATGACACAATGAATGGCGCAGATCATTTAGATCATGGCTTTGAGAAATATGCTTTACCTGCCTTAGGGCAAAGGGAATACATATTTCAAATCTGACTTTTTTTTCTTGGCTTGTGGAAAGGCCGGGGGGGGGGTACGTGGGATACCCTGAGAATCATATCTCTAAAGATATAACGAACAATGATCGAGATCAACTCCATCAGCCCCCATAGGGGCCGTCCTGAGTAGAATGCACTGATTGGCGTATTGACTGGCGATCCTGCCAGTGAAACCTATTGAATTCAAACTTCCCTGATGTTACTCCCTGCAGGACAATTACACTGCCTGTGAGTGTGAGAAGCCAATATATTTTATCTGGATTCCCTTTTGTGTGCTCGCCTCTGGGAGCTATTGTCTATTAAGATATAGATACTGTTGAGGGAATCAATGTCACGGTAGAAGACGCTGAGAATAATAGGCTACCAGAAATAGATCGCAAGGTAGGATGCACATTTGTTGGCGCTCTTGAGGGAAAAATGCTTGTCGTATATCTGTCTTTGCTTTGGGGGGGGGGGGACGCACACCAGAATAGCAACGAGTAATGACATCCACGCCATATCTTTTACTGCCCCCTTGACACGTTGAGGGTCTAAGCTATTTAAGCCACCGGTTTTAGTTTAAAAAGCTTGCCCACAAAAGTAAAAAAAAAAAAAGAAGAATGCTAGAGTATTTTTGTGCAACTGTTTTACTGGGTCTGCCTGTCATTATTTGTGACTTCCATGTCTTTTAAATTGTATGCATTTGCTTGATACTTGTATCCTCCTGCAGTACGTTGGCAACAGTACAAAAGCTCCTGGACGTTTAGAAAATGGTTCACATTAAAGTTGATTTTTAGAACCAGAATTCTTAGCTGGCAACTCAATCTTCTGCTTCCTGCATACATGTTAATCTGTCATTTATAAAACAACTGCAATTGAATCAATACCTAAATTACTTCAGTTTCCTGTTCCAATACCTTTTTTGTCCGTATCTTTGCATTGATGCCAATGTGTCTAGCAGATATTAATAATTGAGTACTACGTCATGCACTGGCAGAGCACAGTATTGCACCAATGCAGTTTGGAAAAGAAACAGCTCCTCATTCCTCATGGGGCCAGATGATGTAACGTTACACTAATTATCGTCTTCAGCGAGCACATGGAGCATCAGAGATGACTTGTCTAAATGACTGGTGGCAGTACAGCTGTTGGCTTACAGCCCAGTAGGAATAGGGTGCAAACTCATCCAGTAGACGACTGCCGTCTCAGCTTTAAAAAAAAAAAACGGTGCAGCACCGAATGACCTTCCATTACTTTTTGCATACCTACTTTCTATGAAAACCACTGTTCCTTAATTTTCAAAACAATTTGCTAGGAAATAAAAGAGAACTATATTTACCCCCCCCCCCTTAGCAATTAGCAGCTTTGACTGTTCCTATGGAAATCTAATGGCAAAACCATTTATTTTTTGGGGGGTGATTTTTCCCCCCTTTTCTTCTCCCCAATTGTACCTGTCCAATTACCCCACTCTTCCGAGCTGGCCTGGTCACTGCTCCACCCCCTCTGCCGAGCCAGGGAGGGCTGCAGACTACCACATGCTACCACATGCTTCCTCGATACATGGGGGGTCACCAGCCACTTCTTTTCACCTGACAGTGAGGAGTTTCGCCAAGGGGACATAGCACGTGGGAGGATCACGCTGTTCCTCCCAGTTCCCCCTCCCCCCTGAACAGACGCCCTGACTGACCAGAGGAGGCGCTAGTGCAGCGACCAGGACCCATACCCACATCCGGCTTCCCACCCACAGACATGGCCAATTGTGTCTGTAGGGATGCTCGACTAAGCCGGAGGTGATACAGGGATTCGAACCGGCAATCCCTGTGTTGGTAGGCAATGGAATAGACCGCTGAGCTACCCAGATGCCCTACCAAACTTTTGTCAGTCAAATGCTGCAAGCAGTACTTTTTTAGCAGCACAGGCTTGATTTTATTATGCTGTGCCTCAAATGAAAAAAAAAACATATTTGTTTGAAGAGAATAAAAGAAGATTAAGATACAGACGAGAAAAAGAGAACAAATCTCTCTGACCAAGGCACTCCGTGTAATTAAAAATGTCTTTATTGAAATTTAGACATATCCAAAAAGGACCTAAAAATGCCCACGCGTAGCGGCTTGGGCCTTCTTCTTGTGTAGCTAATTGCCTATACGAATAGTTTCATTAGTTCATCTGCCTCGTGGCTTGAGGATATCTGCATGTCACGAGCAAATAAGAAGCTCCAGTACCACTACAAGAGCACAACTGTATCTGATCAAAACAGCTCCATGGTGAATGAAATTGCAAATGAGCATCGACAATGGCAACACAGCAGCAATTATTCTGTGTTGACATTAATAACAGCGAAAGGGCTATTACTGTAAACAAAGCATCATTCTCACACCTGAGGAAAATCCAATTTTCTAATATCTGAAGGTGGAAAAAGAAAACCTTCAATCATCACCAGACATGATGCTGTAGACGGCAGTGTAACAAGGTCAAGACAACAGACATATGGAAATAAATGCTATGTAAAATACACAGTTTGCATATTATGCACGTTAATTGAACAAATATTGTGGAAAATGTATTTAATTCACATGGTTTTGAGCTACTTTTGGATGAGTTGGAGTTGAAATGGCCTCCCGCCAATCTTTGGGAAGTTTTATAATAATGCCTTTTCTTGTGTCCCCTAATTTCCAACTGGTGTTGTTGTTGGCTGCCTGGTCATGCCTGTGGATTGTGATAACCTCTGGGAACATTGTGTACATTAAAGTGCATGGCACTTCTATGATGCATTTAAAGTTGAAGAATTTCATCTTACATGGCATTAAGATGGAATTCTTAATGGATGAGACGTTAAACCGAGGTCCTGACTCACTGTGGTCATTAAAGATCCCATGGCACTAATCACAAAGAGTAGGGGGGGTTCCCCGGTGTCCTGGCAAAATTCCCAACCTGGCTGTCTCCATCTGGCCACCTAATCATCCCCCCATGTAATTGGCTCAATGTTTCCTCCCTCTCCACCTCAAGCTAATGTGTGGTGAGCATTCTGGCACAAAATGGCTGCCGTGCATCAGTGCTGCACATTGGTGGTGGTTGAAGTGAGTTACCCCCTTCAGTTTGAGGCACTTTGGGTGTCTAGAAAAGCGCTATATAAATGTAATCCATCATTAATGATTTCCAAAACCAAATACTAGAAATATAGGTTTATTTTCCTCAATGTCCATGCAAAATTTGACATTTTATAGCACATTGCTTATTTTCTGATTTTGTTCGAGTACCTATGAAATTTTTGTATATGATTTAGTCTACAACTAAAGCTACTGCTGCCTTGGCCACTAAGAGCATAACTTTGGTTTGAAAACTCTGTGTGTGTGTGTGTGTGTGTGTGTGTGTGTGTGTGTGTGTGTGTGTGTGTGTGTGTGTGTGTGTGTGTGGTGGGGGGGGCACAATAAAACGGGTGGATTGGGGGTTCTTCCCAGAAATAAAATTTTGATTTGAATCCCATTTCCTGCATTTCTACATACATTAAGGGAAATACGGTAACCAATCATTAAAAAATCCTCTGCAATAGCCTATGTGACAGCTTTGAATATAGCACCTAAGCCTTTATTACAGCACATATAACCTACCTGCAACTCAGTGCTGCTTCTCCCCGCCTTGCCCTCACTGTCTTCCATAGGCACCTCCTCCTCATCTGATCTCTGATATGAAAGCAGAGTCGAATTATTCTATTGAGCCTGTGGTGTGTGAGTCTTAATGTTAAAGTAAACTAGCAGTGGGAGAGACTCAACCTTTCACACACTGTTGACGGATACTTGCTGCACTTTAAGGTGGAATCGTCTTCAAGTTACATAGGTTAATAGAAAAATCATGCCGTTTTACAACCACCTTAGACATTTAGTTTGTCTAATCACTTTTTTCCCCTTTGGAAAGATATGTGACGGGCTGGTGATTATTTCGCTCACCAGCCAGTTTTAGTAATAGTAACAATGTTACCTAGCAAGAGTGTATGGATGTTGGCTCAGTCAACATTAGCCTAGCATCAACAGGTCTAGACAGAAAATATGATTATCCTGGGCTAAATTACTGAAGAGCCTTCTAATCAACCAGCTCAAGTTTCCTTTCGTTTCATCCCCTCTCCAAAGAAAGACATTAAATCTAACTGCCGCTGCTGGCATTTAATTTTCATGAACTACTGCCAAGTGTCCGATACTCGTCCTTGGCAGTTTTTGAGAGTATATCAGGGCCTTAAATCAGCAGCTCAATTCACATTCTTAACTGGAATCTGGCGGCTAGCCAAAAAGCATATTAAGCACAATTTTTGTGGTTAAAAAAAAATCCATTGGGTTTCCCAAGAAACCCAGTGAAATTACACCAGCAGAGTTAGAGCACCTCACCCGGAAAAGGGAAACCGGGGAGTGAAGAGAGGAGTAGAGCTGTCAACCGATCACCACCTGGTGGTGAGTTGGATCAGATGGTGGGGAGGGCTGCCGGACAGACCTGGCAAACCCAAACATGTAGTGAGGGTGAACTGGGAATGTCTGACAGAGGCCCCTGTCCATGAGGTCTTCAACTCCCGCCTCCGGAAGAAGTTCTCGTGTATTCAGAGGGAGGCTGGGGACATGGAGTCTGAGTGGGCCATGTTCAAAGCCTCTATTGCAGATGTGGCAGGCAGGAGCTGTGGTGATAAGGTCATCGGTGCCTGTCGAGGTGGCAACCTAAGAACCCGCTAGTGGACACCGGTGGTAAGGGAAGCTGTCAGGCTGAAGAAGGAGGGCTTTTGGGCTTGGTTTGCCCAGGGGTCTCCTGAAGCAGCAGACAGGTACCGGGAGGCCAGAAGGGCTGTCAGTTCGGCGGTCACGGAAGCAAAAACTCGGGTGTGGGAGGAGTTTGGCGAGGCTATGGAGGAGGACTTTCGGTTGGCCTCAAGGAAGTTCTGGCAAACAAGCCGGTGACTCAGGAAGGGGAAGCAGAGCTTGACTAAGGCTGTGTTCAGCCAGGGACGGGAACTGTTGACCCGTACTGGGGATGTTGTCGAGTGGTGGAAAGAACACTTTGAGGAGCTCCTAAACCCAGCTAACACGTCCTCAGTGGAGGAGGTAGAGTCTGAAGACTCAGGGGAAGCCCCATCCATATCCCCGGCAGAGGTCTCTGAGGTAGTTAAAAAGATCCTTGGTGGCAAGGTGCCAGGTGTGGATGAGATTTGCCCTGAGATGCTGAAGGCTCTGGACCAGGGGTGTCAAACTCCAGGCTTCGAGGGCCGCAGTGTCTGCAGGTATTTGTTGCAACCATGCACTGCACCACCTGATTAAACTAGTTCCTTTCCCTCCTTGATCCAGGAGGATAGCTAATTAGTTAAATCAGGTGGTGTAGTGCACGGTTGCAACAAATACCTGCAGACACTGCAGCCCTCGAGGCCTGGAGTTTGACACCCCTGCTCTGGACATTGTTGGGTTGTCTTGGTTGACACGCCTTTTCAGTGTCGCATGGAGGTTGGGGACAGTACCTGTGGAGTGGCAGACTGGGGCGGTGGTTCTCATATTTAAAAAGGGGAACTGGAGGGTGTGCTCCAATTATCAGGGCATTACATTGCTCAGCCTCCCTGGGAAAGTCTACTCTAGGGTGCTTGAAAGGAGGCTCCAACTGATTGTCGAACCTCGGATCCAGGAGGAACAATGCAGATTCCGTCCTGGCTGTGGTACAATGGACCAACTCTTTACCCTTGCAGAAGTGCTGAGGAGGACATGGGAGTTTGACCAACCAGTTTACATGTATTTTGTGGACTCGGAGAAGGCTTATAACCGTGTAACCCGGGGCACTCTGTGGGGGGTACTGCGGGAGTATGGGGTACCGGGGCAGTTGCTACAAGCCATCCGGTCCTTGTATAACCAAAGTGAGAGCTGTATCCGCATTCTTGACACAAAGGCAAACAGGTTTTCGGTGGGTGTTGGACTCCGCCATGGTTGTCCCTTGTCTCCAATTCTGTTTATGATATTCATGGACAGGATCTCAAGGCGCAGCCAAGGTGAGGAGTGTGTCTGTTTTGGGAACCTCAGAATTGCATCTCTGCTCTTCGCAGATGATGTAGTTTTGTTGGCTTCATCAGAATGTGACCTCCAGCGTGCAGTGGGGTAGTTTGCAGCTGAGTGTGAAATGACTGGGGTGAGAGTCTGCACCTCCAAGTCTGAGACCATGGTTCTCTAATGGAAAATGGTGGCTTGCTTCCTCCGGGTTGGGGATAAGTTGTTGCCTCAAGTGACGGAGTTCAAGTATCTTGGGATCTTGTTCACGAGTGGGAGTAGGATGGAGCAGGAGATTGACAGGCGGATTGGTGCAACATCAGCGGTAATGTGGATGATGTACAGGACCGTTGTGGTGAAGATGGAGCTGAGCCGGAAGGCAAAGGTCTCAATTTACCAGTCAATCTTCGTTCCAACCCTCACCTATGGTCATGAGCTTTGGGTAGTGACCGGAAGGGTGAGATCACAGATACAAGTGGCTGAAATTACTTTCCTCCATAGTGTCTAGGCTCGGCCTTAGAGATAGGGTGAGGAGCTTGGACATCCGGAGGGAGCTCGGAGTAGAGCCGCTGCTCCTTCTCATCGAAAGGAGCCAGTTGAGGTGGTTCGGGCATCTGATTAGGATGCCTCCTGGGCACCTTCCTTTGGAGGTTTTCGGGCATGGCCAACTGGGAGGAGACCCTGGGGTAGACCCAGAGCTCACTGGAGGGATTACATGTCCAATCTGGCCTGGGAATGCCTTGGGATCCCCCAGGAGGAGCTGGAGGGCGTTGCTGGGGAGAGGGACGTCAGGAGTCCCCTACTTATCTTGCTGCCACCGTGACCCTACCCCAGAGAAGTGGCTGAAGATGAATGAATTGATAAAAATAAATAAACAATAAAAAGATTTTGAAAGTGGGGTGGGGGTCAAATACGGGATTACGTCCCAGTTAGCCATGTATCTTATCCAATGACATCCATGACAGGATGATCCCAAATTAATGAAATGTAATTGATGATGTAATACTTTGCTATAGTCATAAGATTTAGAAATAACACTACACGTGAGAAAAAGTATCAGCTGTGCAGTAAAACAACCAAAACTGGGCATAGTATATAGAGGATAATTTATCAATCCTATGAATCTTACCAATCGAACCAAACTCTACCAAATATAGTATTGTTTTCCTTGGTGTATTAAAGAGTATACCCAGCCGGGGCAGTGAATAGAGGGGTATGTCCGGGGAGAACCTCAGTTTTCTATCTCACCTTGATGTCTCCATTTGAGAATCTACTACTACTACTACTACTACCTTTGGCTGCTCCTGTTAGGGGTCACCATAGCGGGTCATCCGTTTCCATCCCTTTCTGTCCTCTGTCATGCCAGCCACCTGTATGTCCTCCCTCACCTCATCCATAAACCTCCTCTTTGACTTTTCTCTTTTCCTCTTCCCTGACAGCTTCACATTCAGCATCCTTCGCCCAATATACCCAGCATCTCTCCTCCACACATTCTTGCCTCTCTTGCTTTGTCTCCAAACCGTCCAACCTGAGCTGTCCCTCTAATATACTCATTCCTAATCCTGTCCTTCTTCGTCACTCCCAACGAAAATCTTAGCATCTTCAGCTCTGCCACTTCCAGCTCCGCCTCCTGCCTTTTTGTCAGTGCCACCATCTCCAAATCATACATCATAGCTGGTCTCACTACCATCTTGTAAACCTTCCCTTTAACTCTTGCTGATGCCCTTCTGTCACAAATCACTCCTGAAACTCTTCTCCACCCACTCCACCCTGCCTGCATGCACTTCTTCACCTCTCTTCCACACTCCCTGTTACTTTGAACAGTTGACCCCAAGTATTTAAACTCATCCACCTTTGTCACCTCTACTCCTTGCATCCTCATCATTCTGCTGTCCTTCATCTCATTCACGCATATGTATTCCATCTTGCTCCGACTGACTTTCATTCCTCTTCTCTCCAGTGCATACATCCACCCTTCCAGGCTCTCCTCAACCTGCTCCCTACAGATCACAATGTCATCTGTAAACATCAAAGTCCACAGAGACTCCTGCCTGATCTTGTCCATCAACCTGTCCATCACCATTGCAAATAAAAAAGGGCTCAGAGCTGATCGTTGCTGTAATCCCACCTCCACCTTGAACCCATCTGTCTTTCCTACCGCACACCTCACCACTGTCACACTGCCCTCATACATATCCTGCACCACTCCTACATACTTCTCTGCCACTCTTGACTTCCTCATACAATACGACACCTCCTCTCTCGGCACCCTGTCATATGCTTTCTCGAAATTCAGAAAGACACAACTTAACTCCTTCTGATCTTCTCTACACTTCTCCATCAACAGTCTCAAAGCAAACATCACATCTGTATCAAATAAGGTTGAATGAGTTCATCTGGACACAACATTAATTGACAGATACGTTTCATCTCTCAACTAAGCGACCTCTTCAGTCTTCAGTGTTTTTAGCCTGAAGAGGTCAGTTAGTTGAGTGATTAAACGTATGTCAATAAACGTTGTGTCCTACCAACACAGGGATCACCGGTTTGAATCCCCGTGTTACCTGTGGCTTGGTCGAGCGTCCCTACAGACACAATTGGCCATGTCTGCGGGTGGGAAGCCGGATGTGGGTATGTGTCCTGGTCACCGCATTAGCGCCTTCTCTGGTTGTTCGGGGCACCTGTTCAGGGGGGAGGTGGAACTGGGGGGAATAGTGTGAGCCTCACACCTGCTACGTACCCCTGGCGAAACTCCTCACCGTCAGGTGAAAAGAAGTGGCTAGAGACTCCACATGTATCGAAGGAGACGTGGTAGTCTGCAGCCCCCCCTGGATCGGCAGAGGGGGTGGAGCAGCGACCGGGACAGCTCGGAAGAGTGGGGTAATTGGCCGTGTACAATTGGGGAGAAAAAGGCAGGGGGGATAAATGAATTTTTGAAAAATTAACGTTGTGTCCAGATGAATTGACTCAACCTTCTTTGATTTTCTTACCTGGATTATTGAGCATGCATCAAGCCATCACATATGTAGTGCTCTTTTGTGGCATGAAACCATACGACTGCTCACTAATCGTCACCTCCCCTTTTAACCTAGCTTTTACTGCTCTTTCCTGTATCGTCATTCTGTGGTTGATCAACTTTATACCTCTGTAGTTGCTACAGCTCTGCACATCACCCTTATACTTGAAAATCTGTACCAGCATGCTTCTTCTCCCCTCCTCAGGCATCCTCTCACTTTCCAAGATTGTGTTAAACAATCCAGTTAGAAACTCCACTGTCATCTCTCCTAAATAGCTCCATGCCTTCACAGCAGCGGTGGCTAACCATGTGCCATGGAGAGCCATGTGTATGCAGGTTTTCATTCCAACCCGACTCCACACCAGGTGATTTCACTGATACATTCTTCCTCTCCGGTTGAAGGGTTGCTAATCAGTGAAATCACCTGGTGTGGAGTCCAGCTGGAATGAAAACTTGCATACACATGGCTCGCCATGGCACATGGTTAGCCACCCCTGCTCCACAGGTATGTCATCTGAACCAACCACCTTTCCACTCTTCATCTTCTTCATAGCTGCCCTCACTTCCTCCTTGCTAATCCACCGCAATTCCAGATTCACTATCCCCACATCCTCCAACCTTCTCTCTCGTTTTCTTCATTCATCAGCCCTACAAACTACTCCTTCCACCTTCTCAACACACTCTCCTCACTTGTCAGCACATTTCCATCTCTATCCTTTATCGCCCTAACCTGCTGCACATCCTTCCCAGCTCAGTCTCTCTTTGTAGCCAATCGGTATAAGTCCTTTTCTCCTTCCTTAGTGTCTAACCTCTCATACAACTAACCATATGACTTTTCCTTTGCCTTTGCCACCTTTCTCTTCACTTTATGCCGCATCTCCTTGTACTCCTGTCTACTTTCTTCATCTCTCTGACTATCCCACTTCTTTGCCGACCTCTTCCTCTGTATACTATGCTATGCATCCTCATTCCACCACCAAGTCTCCTTGTCTTACTTCCTCTGTCTAGATGACACACTAAGTACCTTTCTCACTATTTGTGCAACGGCTGCCCAGCCATCAAACAACTCTTTACTACCACCCAGTGCCTGTCTTAACTCCTCCCTGAACTCCACACAGCAGTCTTCCTTCTTCAACTTCACCATTTGATCCTTGGCTCTGCCTTCACTCTGTTCCTCTTCTTGATCTCCAAAGTCATCCTACAGACCACCATCCGATGCTGTCTAGCTACGTTCTCCCCTGTCACCACCTTGCAGTCTCCAGTCCCTTTCAGATCGTGCCTCCTGCATAAGATATAGTCCATCTGTGTGCACTTTCCTCCACTCTAATACGTCACCCTGTGTTCCTCCGTCTTCTTGAAATATGTATTCAGCACAGCCATTTCCATCTTCCATCGGTCCTTCCACATTCCTCTCCTTTTTAAAAAAAATTTATTTCTGATTTTCCCCTTTTTCTCCCAATTTAGTGGCCAATCGCTCCCTATTCTAGTTCAAATCCAGCCATAGTCGGATCTGATGAGACTGAGGTGTGAACCTCGGTCCCCATTGGGCACACATTCCTCTCCTTGACACCATACCAACATGCCCATTGAAGTCTGTCCCAGTCACCACTCTTCTGCTTGGGTACCCTCTCCACCACTTCATCCAACTCACTCCAGAATTTTTCTTTCTCTTCCATCTCACACCCAACTTGGGGGACATATGCGCCGATAACATTCATCATCACACCTTTGATTTCCAGCTCCATACTCATCACACTGTCCGACACTCTCCACTTCCAACACACTCTTTGCATACTCTTCCTTCAGAATTACCCCTACCCCTTTTCTCCTCCCATTTGCACCATGGTAAAAGAATTTGACCCCACCTGCTATGCTTCTGGCCTTAATCCCCTTCCACCTGATCTCTTGCACACACCGTACATATACCTTCCTTCTCTCAATCATATCAGCCAGCTCTCTCTCTTTATTAGTCATAGTGCCAATATCCCGACTCTCACCTCTACACTCCTACCCTTCTTCCTCTCCCGCTTGCTCTGGACATGCCTTCCCCCTCTCCTTCTCCTTCACCCAACAGTAGCATAGTTTCCACCGGCACCCTACCAGCCAAAGTACTGGTAGTGGTCATTGGTAACATGGGCCTCAACCTATCTGGTATGGAAATCTGATTTATGATCCACATATTTGATTTGGCAAAGGTTTAATGCTGGATGCCCTTCCTGATGCAACCCTCCCCATTTATCCGGGCTTGGGACTGGGACTAAGAATGCATTGGCTTGCCTATCCTCAGTGGCTGGGTTCTAGATGTCTCCATGGAAGTAGCCATTTGAGAATGTACTGCAAAATTCTGATGGTCAAGCTGGCGCCACCCTGTGGTTTACAGCAACCATTGTAATAAATGTTTGCAGTGTTCACACTACTACCCAGCACATGAACCAAGTGAAGTTATGGTGACAGATTTAGGGCATGGTCTTCGTCCTTGTTCAAGACAGATCCACATCTGGCCAACTTACCTGCAGCCAGTAATCATTATGAATAAGCTATCATAACCTGGACCCATGACTTTAAACAGTGATGTGAATCTGCTGGTCTGTTGATCACATGTGGGGGTGAAACAGTATCGACATCTTCCCACTTTGTGCAGTAATGTACCTCAACCTGCAGTAATTATAACCTAACTCAGGAGCTAAACTAATTTTTAACTGTGACTGCCCCTTTACCAAATTTCAACATTGCTCTATTCAGTGTCCGTGCCAGGGCGATCATCTGCACTTTGAAAAATAGAAGAATCTTGGTGTCTTTCGTGGCACAGTAAATATATAGTCTTTCCTCCTTCCATCAAATTTGTTTTAGAAGCCAGGGCTGACATGCCATTGTGGGGCAACGTCTCAATACAGAGACTTTTACTCCACATTGAGATGTTGATCTGGTGAATCATAACAGACTGACATTCAGAACGTCATGGCATCTTAAGTTTGTAAATTGCAGAATAGCTTTCTCCATGTTGGCATCATCCAGTTTTATCTAAGGGGGTTTATGCTATAAGAGGTAACTATGAAATATGAAATTCAAATGCACTGTTTCACTGACACCAGCAGTTTTCGATTCACTTAAACAGAATGAGTGCACTGTTCACGTTGAATGCCCAGCAGTCAGTAGCTGTACGCTGTGTTGGACATGAACTCCCCCGTGCCAAGAAGACGTTTCAACTTTTGTGTTAGGAGGACTTTAACTATCCCAAGGTTATTTTTTCTCACAATATTCTCAGTGTGTAGCGTTACCTAATGATGGTATATTGCTGTGCAGCTGTCTAGCCTTTCAATATAGGCACAGCAGAACAGGCTCTTTCAGGTGTAGCATTAAATGAGAACAGAAATAAGTGAATGCTAATGAGCTAGGGCTGTACCTCTGTGAGTGATGGCTGCCTTGTTCGCTACAGTCCCAGCCAATCAATGAGAGAGTGTGTTAGGAGTAAAATGATTCCTTTTCTTTATTGGCGTCTTTACGCCTGATTAATTTAGCTTCCAGGCGTTGTGGTGCATTTTTATTCCTGTCCTCATGTGGGAGAGTATAAACGTACATGCAGCAGATAAGGCTGCATGATAATTTTGCACAAAAAAAAGGTCTCTCCGTAAGTCAAGAGCAGGCCAGCTAATTATCATGATGCCCTGCTATGTTGGGCACGTGTGGGTAAAACTTTCCTATTCTCAGGTTCAGAGCACAGCATTGCACGTTTGTTTGTGTTGAACTTTTTGCCGAGTATGCTGCAGTCAAAGCTACACTGCAAAGAAAGGGGTCCAAATTCCATTTATTACCGTACAAGGAAACTCTTGGGAACTATTGATTGCAATGCCCACTCTGCAGGAGTAAATAGATGAATTGGGAGCATGGTATTTTCTTTCACAGGAATATTCAAAGGTTATGGCAGGGCAGGGTGCAGTTACAGTAGCACATTGATTTCCCATTCAGCTGGCCCTATGCACAGGGCAGTGTACACTTGTAGGCCACAAAATATGTTATTAGGGGTCATTAGTTGGGAACGTGACAGTTTTAAACATATTTCGTTGGAAGTATCTGAAGCAAAGGCACTGCTTCAGAAGCATTTGCAGGGAAGTAGTGACTCCTATTCGAGTGCAGTTGACAGGCTGATAGTAAGTGTGAAAACATTTTGTATACTATTCAATTTGTCTTACTTCCTTGTCATTAAAAATGAATAAGGGTGGTTTTCACAAATACAAAGATAGATCCCTATGACTATATCCAGCTATTTATCTATCTATCTATCTATCTATCTATCTATCTATCTATCTATCTATCTATCTATCTATCTATCTATCTATCTATCTATCTATCTATCTATCTATCTATGTATATATATATATATATATATATATATATATATATATATATAGAGAGAGAGAGAGAGAGAGAGAGAGAGAGAGAGAGAGAGAGAGAGAGAGAGAGAGAGAGAGAGAGAGACACACACACACACACACACACACTCAGATAGCTAGAAAATGGTGTTACTCACTAGAATGGGTCTTTGAGTGGTAGCCCTAAACTCCTCCTCCTTTACCTTTCTCCTACGTTCTGTACAATGCGCTCCTGAGTCCTTCACCTGTCTCTTCTTAAGCAGACAGCAGATGAATCAGAGAGGGAAAAAGGGCTGAGAGAGACAAAAGTGAGGGAGGAAGGACAGGAGAGGAGCAGATAGTGCGGAAAGGAGAGAAATGACCCCTCCAGGCAAATAAAAGGAGCTATCAGGCTGCCTTGCTCTCTGTAAGAGCAGCCCTGGCACTAGTTAGAAGAAATAGCCGAGTGAGCTCCATGATTGGCTAAAGTGAGTGACTTGCAGAGTGTGAGGGAGAGCCCGGGGCTGTTTTCTAAGCGCTGCGGCTGCCCCCATCCACTGGGACGACAGCTACAGCCATTGCACACACTCAAAGAATGTTCTACCAACTGTACAACATGCCTGATCAATACTGCACTCCAGGATCACAAAATATATATAAATATATGTGTGTGTGTGTGTGTGTGTGTGTGTGTGTGTGTGTGTGTGTGTGTGTGTGTGTGTGTGTGTGTGTGTGTGTGTGTGTGTCAGTCATCCTATACGTGGATGACATCAAGCTGTATGCCAGGAATGAGAGAGACACTGACTCGCTGATCCACCTCACCAGGCTCTACAGCAACAACATTGTGATGTGATTTGGACTGGACAAGTGCAGTCGAATGGTGGCAAAAAGAGGAAAGGTGGTGAGGACTGAAGCAGTTGAATTACCAGATGGCAGGATAACAGACATACAAGACAGTTATAAGTACCTGGGTATCCCACAGGCAATGGAAACAATGAGAAGGCAGCAAGGAGGTCAGCTACAGCCAAATACCTCCAGAGAGTGAGGCAGATCCCGAGAAGCCAGCTCAATGGGAAGAATAAGATCGATCTAAGCCATCAACACACATGCCCTACCAGTTATCATATACCAAGCTGGGATAATAAGCTGGCTAAAGAGGAGGTAAAGGCCACAGATATCAGGACAGGGAAATTTCACACAATGCATGGAGGGTTCCACCCAAAGTCCAGCAGCCTGAGACTGTACGATAAGTGAAAATACGGGGGGCCGAGGGTTAGTGAGTGTCAGAACCACTATCCATGATGAAACAAGGAACATCCACGAGTACATCAGGAAGAAGGCCCTCCAGGACAAATTGCTGAATGGGTACCTCAGGCAGCAGAAGACAAAGAGTGGGGAGGAAGCCCCATCATGGAATGGACCATTGACAGATAGAAGACATGGCTGATATCGAGAAATCCTACCAGTGGCAAGAAACGGCTGGACTAAAGGACAGCACAGAGGCTCTGATCACAGCAGCATAAGAACAGGCACTCAGCACCAGATCAGTTGAGGCAGGGGTCTAGCACACCAGACAAGACCCAAGATGCAGGCTGTACAAAGACACCCCTGAGACAGTCCAGAAATTAGTAGCAGGGTGTAAGATGCTAGCTGGGAAAGCATACACCGAAAGTCATAACCAAGTGGCTGGGATGGTGTACAGGAAAATCTGTACTGAATACAGACTGGATGTCCAAGTCCAAATGGGAGACACTGCCAAAGGATGGCAGAGCTAATATCCTGTGGGATTTCAAGTTCCAGACTGACAAGCAGGTGCTTGCCTAACCAACCAGACATTGTGGTGGTCAACAATGAACAGAAGACAGCAGTAGTGATCAATGTAGCAATCCCAAGCAATAGACAGCAGCATCAGAAAGAAAGAGCACGAGAAGCTAGAGAAATACCAAGGGCTGAAGGAAGAACTAAATTGGATGTGGAAGGTGAAATCCACAGTAGTCCCAGGTATAATAGGAGCACTAGGGGCTGTGACCCCCAAAACGGGAGAGTGGCTCCAGCAGATTCCAGGAACAACATCTGAGGTCTCTGTCCAGAAGAGTGCGGTCCTAGGAACAGCTAAGATACTGCACAGGCCTCTGGTAGAGGACCCAAGCTTGAGGAAGACTCGCACCAATCGAAAAAGGGTTAGAGGGAGTTTGTTAATATAGCTCCCTCTCATTCTTTCTCGATTGGTGTGTGTCTTCCTCAAGCTCGGGTCCTCTACCAGAGGCCTGGGAGTTTGAGGGTTCTGCACAGTATCTTAGCTGTACCTAAGACTGCACTCTACTGGACATAGACCTCACATATATATATGTATGTATGTGTGTGTGTGTGTGTGTGTGTGTGTGTGTGTGTGTGTGTGTGTGTGTGTGTGTGTGTGTGTGTGTGTGTGTGTGTGTGTGTGTGTGTGTGTGTATGTATATATCGTCTGTATTACATTATGGACATAAGTGCCATTATCTGGAAGAGGATGCCCCAGTTTATCTACAAGTGGCAGTGAATTAAGTCACGTGGCTAATTCGATCTGTCAATATCAATTATGTTCATCCTCAGCAAAGTCAAGTATTTACGTTCAAAAATAATTAGTCTGAATTATCAATGACATCGCAGTCTATTACTGTTTATATATATATTTGAAATACACCCCATCTTTTTATTACACACAAATCTAACTGAACCCAAAGCTTTCAGTGCACGAACAGCATTTTCTTTTTGGGGCATTTTTATAGTGTAGCATTGACAGCGCTCAAACACCATGTAATTTGCACACAATCTTTTAATCCCTGTTTTAATTCCATGAATGTAAAGTTTAGCATTGCCTCTGGTGACATTTATAAACGCTTTCTTGCAAAGGCTTTTTGTAGCATAATATGAGGGCTGTGTCGCTGCATTTGCATGATGTGTTCGGTTCTGTAGTTAATCTTCAGTTGCTATGGCTACAACCTACATACTTTCCAACATTCCCCTTAGTGGTGAAATTGACATTAGGAAGTTAGCATTCAACGTATCAAAAACGTGTGGTGGGCTCTCACTAGTCACTCACAATAGGTAATTTCTTGCCTGCTATATGAGGTAATGTGATGGCCATTAATTGATGACACCTTATTAATTATGTAGTATGACTGCCAGCTCTACTGTGCCATTAATGCCGGCGTGTTGGTTGGAAAGTTACAGATATCGCCTCAGGGATGTGGCTGTCAGCCTCCGCCAAACAGGAGGTTTCGGGAAGGAATTGCACAAAGTGCATTGTTAGAAATGGTTTGAGAAAACTTCCGTTGCCTTTTTTCAGAGAAATCATGGGGGAGGTGTTGCAAATGTTCCCGTGTTTTGACCCTTTACTCTTTCCGTCGTTTTTGAAGATCTGCTTCGCAGGCCTGAATTAAATCATATCTGAAGTCCTTTGGGAATGGTTTCAACTGACATCTCACCTAGTGCATCGGATTAAATATCCGTATGTAAAAATAAAACACAGGTGTCGAATAGGAAATTTCAAATCGAAGTATTTCTTTGCGTAATGTGACATTTTTAAAGACATCCATCCATCCATTATCCAACCCACTTAACCTGCTGTCAGGGTCGTGGGATGCTGGAGCCTATCCCAGCAGTCATTGGGCGGCAGGCGGGGAGACACCCTGGACAGGTCGCCAGGCCATCACAGGGCATGTTGAGGATAAATCTTCCGGGCGCCCGGGTGGCGTGGCAGTCTATTCCGTTGCCTACCAACACGGGGATCTCCGGTTCGAATCCCCGTATTACCTCCGGCTTGGTCGGGCGACCCTACAGACACAATTGGCCGTCTCTGCAGGTGGGCAGCCGGATGTGGGTATGTGTCCTGGTTGCTCTACTAGCGCCTTCTCTGGTCGGTCGGGGCGCCTGTTTGGGGAGAAGGGGGAACTGGGAGGACTAGCATGATCCTCCCATGCGCTATTTCCCCCTGCTCTCAGGGTCACAGGGATGCTGGAGCCTATTTCAGCAGTCATTGTGTGGCAGGCGGGGAGACACCCTGGACAGGCTGCCAGGCCATCACAGGGCCAACATACACACACCGAGGTACAATTTTTTAGTACGCCGATTCACCTGACCTACATGTCTTTGGACTGTGGGAGGAAACCGGAGCCCCTGGAGAAAACCCATGCAGACACGGGGAGAACATGCGAAACTCCACACAGAGGACGACCCGTAACGAGCCCCCAAGGTTGGACTACCCCGGGGCTCGAACCCAGGACCTTCTTGCTGTGAGGCGACCGTACTAACCACTGCGCCACCGTGCCGCCTAAAACCAATAAAACAAAAATGTGTCATTCGAGAGCGCCATTTCACTTCTTACCACCACAGAAACCTGTTAGTCATACACAAGTTTCAGAATCTGTCTATCCAAATGTGTGCTCTCCTCCTCCCATGTTGCAGGATCATTGAACTGCTTCATCTGTTCGGCAAAATTCGTCATTTTTTTCACCAAGCACACTGTCACCAACAAAAGGAAACCTCAAAATCACACATGTACACATATAAAGAATGGCTGGTGTCCCTCATTCCACCTTACCAGATGCCATCAGCCCAGCCCTGAAACACAAAGCACTTATAATAGGTCATGATACTGGGTCGCTCACTCCACCATCGCTTAACACTTCTCCCCTCCACAGATGCTGGACCCTTGGGTATGAAGGGAGCTGCTTCAGTAGATTCTTTTGTTCCTTCTGCCATGGTGGCACTCATGAAAAAAAAAATCTCCTGTGATCCACTCATGACTTACCGACCGTGTTGATTGTGCTGTGTTGTTGGGTATGTCCCGTGTTGTTGCTTATGTGGAGAGTGTATAATGCGGGTGTCAGTGACGGCTTGTGGTGATTTTGAGTGGGTGGGTTAATAAATGCATTATACCCATCAATAGTTCACGCTGTAGCAGCAGCATCACAACCCGAGATACCAAGGTCTTATAAGCAACGACACTATATACCTTGTTATAGCAAGTACTGCACAACAACACTGTAGAGAAGTACCCACAAGAATGGCCTGATGCCAAAAAACTCTCTCTATAGCTGTCTTTCTTGTACTCTCTCTCTCTCTCTCTCTCTCTCTCTCTCTCTCTCTCTCTCTCTCTCTCTCTCTCTCTCTCTCCCCCACACACACTCTTTCACTCTCACTCACTCACTCACTCACTCACAAATACACATTTCCTAATTTTATCAGATAAATGTTTTAAATCCACAATTCCTTGTTTGGTTGGAGCCAAATCTCCTCCAAAAAGCAAGCGTGGGAAGCAGAAAAGTGAATTCTTAGCTACACTTGCTGTTAGCCAGGCCTTTCGTTGACACCAAGTAACACAAACTTACAATTTTATCATTTTTCCTTTGGTGTTATTTCAGTAGTTACCCTGGCTGTAACTCCTGTTCTATGAGTACGTGCATAGCGCTCTAACAGGCTTCACTATTTGTTTATCCCTTCGAGGCTCGGTCTCGGCACCTCAGACAGATCTTTTGCCTCACCACCCAATCGAGTGGTAGGAGCCACACCGCACCCCACCACCTATCAAACCCCAGCATCTCTTCAGCTTGTTTCCCTTTGAACTCAGCAACAGAGACTGGGGCCAGCTGGGCTAGAGGTTAGAGGGCTACACACCTACTTATAGAAATGGAGTTACATCCAGGATAAACTAGTATTTGTATGTTATACGTTCACTGCACGGCGGCACAGTGGTTAACGTGGTCGCCTCACAACAAGAAGGTCCTGGGTTCGAGCCCCGGGGTAGTCCAACCTTGGGGGTCGTCCTCTGTTTGGATTTTGAATGTTCTCCCCATGTCTGCGTGGGTTTCCTCTGGGTGTTCTGGTTTCCTCCCACAGTCCAAAGACATGTAGGTCAGGGGAATTGGCTGTACTAAATTGTCCCAAGGTGTGAACGTGTGTGTCGACCCTGTGATGGATTGGTGGCCTGTCCAGGGTGTCTCCCCGCCTGTCGCCCAATGATTGCTGGAGTAGGCTCCAGCATCCCAGCAACCCTGAACGGGATAAGCGATTTAGATAATGGCTGGATGGATGAGCTCCGCCCTCTAAAGCAGTGGTTCTCAACCTTTTTGGGGTCCTGGACCCCCTGCGTATTTTTGATCTACCCTGAGGACCCCTCCACCTGATCTTGGGGGAGGGGGTTGCAATTTGATAGAAACAGTAGAAACTGCATTTTAAATTGCATTATAGCATTTATTCACTCTTTGGGGCAAAAATAAGAGCTTTCAGTTGTAACTTAGATATAGTTAACAAAACAGAATTCTTATGCAGTAACTTTCAGATATATATGTAACAACACAGAATATGTATTCAGTAACTTTCAGATATATGTAACAAAACAGAATATGTATTAAGTAACTTTTAACAATGCAAACGGGAGCGAGATCTCTTATTAAAATACAATACATTACACTTGTGAAACAGATGTAATTAGAGAAAAAAGTCCCGTTACCCTTTATAGTTTAGGTAGATAAAGGTCTCAGTCACATTTGAGTAAAATAATCCTATTTCTATAAATGTCAGGATATTTTTTTTAAAGATATTTTATTTTCACTGACCCCTTGCAATTACACCACGGACCACTAGGGGTCCGCTGACCCCCGGTTGAGAAACACTGGACTAAAGGTCTTCGCTATTGGTTCATACCTAAGGTGAAAGCCATTAGGGATGAATATACTCCCAGCTGGGCTCGACTAACACTAGTCAGACTTCAACCAACATAACGCCCCACACAGCAGCAGTCCAACATTCAAGTGCTGCCCCAGCTGAGTGTCTCGTACCATACTGCAACAACACACCGAGGGCTTGACACGGCTGACTTGTCAGTCGACTCAGGACGAGGCCCCCCTTGACCTTGCACCAAGCACCACATGGAGTACTGAGTCAGCAGTCATATCCCTGAGATATGACTGCTGACTGGAATGGGTGTGTACCTGTTGTACTTTGTTGTTTGCACATCTCGGAGTCCGTACCTTTTTCATTTCACTGCACTCGGGACTTGTACTTGTGTGTACGTGACAAATAAAACTCTTGAATCTTGAATGTGACTGCATGAAGGTTGAAGTGGAGGACCAGGAAGCCGCAAAGCAGATATCTTCCACTGACACTCCCCGGAAAGTGCCATAGAGGATGCAATGCCCCTCATAGAGGGCGCTCTGAGGCCAACGGGTGGGATGGCCCATAGAAGTGTAACTCTTGCAGATTGTGTCACAAATACAGTGGGCGAGCTATTGCACTGACAGAGAAGCCCCCTGAGCCTGACCGCCATGGCGGATGAATAGTCGGCCAGATTTCTTAACCATCACTGAGCTTGCCACATAATTGCCCTCATCAGACATAGGATGTGGAGGCACTCCTCCTCCTCACGCTGATGAGGAGGAGGAAAGAACGCTCTCATGACCCTTGACCTGAATGAGGAGGTGGTGACTTTTGGCCAGAAGGATGTGTTGGGTCGCAATTCCACCAACCCCTTGTCGTCACTGACAGACATGTAGTACATACCAACAAAGCACATAGAGCCTCCCCGCCCCCCCTTCTTGGCCAAAGTAAGAGCCAAGAGAATAGCTGTCTTGATAGATAACAACTCCAAGTCTGCCTGGCAAAGCGGCTCAAATGGCGGGCCAGCCAACCTGTCCAGAACTGTCTGTAGGTTCCACTAAGGAACAAGGCATCGAGTAGGATGCTTCAGCCTATGGACCCATCATCAGGAAGTGCTTGCCCAAGGGGTGGCTACTAATTATGAAGTGGTCAAACCCATTATGGCCTGCTGTCATCGCTGCTGCAAACATCCCCAAGGTGGAAGCAGCGCGGCCACTATCAAACGGGTCCTGTAAGAACTGCAGAACATCCTGCAAAAGGCAGGAATGTGGATTGAGGTCCCTGGCCTTGCACCAGACCACATTAACCTGCCATTGTAAAGAATAAGCCCTGGAGGTGGAAGGGGCATGCACGGTCTGAACAGTTGTGACAACCCCCTCAGGGAGGCCCATGTCGCTCAACCTCATCCTATCAACCTCAAAACCATGAGGCGCCATCCCAGAACTGGACATGAGAGGATCACACCCTAAACCTGTTGCAGGGCCATGGGCAGGTCCAGAACCATCCACGGACCCACCACTGTCTGCTGAACCAGGTCCGGAAACCACCTGGCACCCGGGCTCTCCGGCACGACAATTATCACCGATAGATGTTGCATCCGAATCCTGTGAAGCAATTGCATCATCAGCCACAGGGGCAGAAATGTGTTCAGCAGTTTGGGATGCCAAACTTGGTGAGCTAACACGTCTACCCCCAGTGGGGAGGGGGAGTCGGTCACTCTCAGAGAAAACCACAGAGGGCACTTGGCGATCTCCCCGCTTGCAAACAGGCTGGCTACTGGTTGCCTGAACCAACGCCAGATCTGGTCGGCTTTGTCTGAGGAGAAGCTCCATTCCCCTTGGAGCCGCCCCATCTGGACATCCTGTCTGCCCCCACATCTAGAGACCCCGGAACATGGCGGGTTTTCAAGGAGCGGAGATGTTCATCTGCCCATGTCAGGATGGAGACCATGATCCTGTGCGGGGCCGGGATCTGACGCCCCCTTGTTTGTTCAAGTACGGCACCACCGTGGTGGAGTCTGACCTCACCATGACGTGCTTTCCGCTGAGTCGCTGTGAGCTCCAGAAGATTTATGTGGCAGGGAGCGCCAGACCACGTGGCCCCCACACTGGCCTGGCCAAGGGTCCCTCCCCAACTGGGCAGGGAGGCATCTGTGAAGACCTGAACATAGTGGGGGATGCACCCCAGCTGAACTCCCTCGCAGAGATAGCTGGGGGAGTCCCACAATGTCACATCTCTGACACTGTAAAAATGTCAATATGAACAGATCTAGTATTTGGCTATAATAACCTGCAATTAACCCTGCCCGTCATATCCTCAGGTTGTTTTGTTGTGTCTGAGCGGATTTCACTGGTGAAATGAGATTGGCTCATATAAATCAAGAAAAGGTGTCCGTGTAAGGTTTCATCAGAGTGAGGACCTCCACCGTGTTATATATTCTGTGGTCTTGTTCTTGTCTGCTCTAAAGCAAACAGCAGGCTTGATGTGTGGTCTGCAGACAGATTTCACAATTGGCAATAAACCATGTCAACAAAGAAATGCTTTTGGCTGTCAGCTGAGACTGTCAAACTCTGAACATACTTGTTTTCTGTCAACAATTTTATTACCCACCTATTCAATACCGGGATAAAAACTGGCCATCAGCAGTAAAATTCTTGAGGAGGCAGTGCCGGTGAATATGCCTTCAACCAGATATTCTACTCTACGTTCTACACGAACGGATCACGCTATTCCCCCCAGTTCCCCCTCCCCCCTAACAGGCGCCCCGATCGACCAGAGGAGGCGCTAGTGCAGCGTCCAGGACACATACCCACATCCGGCTTCCCACCCGCAGACACGGCCAGTTGTGTCTGTAGGGACGCCCGACCAAGCCGGAGGCAACGCGGGGATTCAATCCGGCGAGCCCCGTGTTGGTAGGCAACGGGATAGACCGCCCCGCCTCCTGGACACCCGTGTTTCACTTTTGTTGAAGGTCATTCCACAATTTTTCCCTCTGAGAGCATAATGACACCTGATATGACCCAGTTAGTAGAGATGGAAGGTCCAAACTGGAAGGCTGTAGCTGCCCGGTGAGCCATTTTAGGGTGAATCACTGGTGGAACAAAAAAACAGCAGGCGCCCAAACTAAAACCAGGCGACGTACAGGTGAAAAGTGTAAGTTACCCGAGATTTCTATGGCAACACACTTTCTCGTCGCAGTGTAGATGGCACACAGCATTGATTTTTCTTCTTCTTTTCATTAGACAGCCATTGGATATCCTTGAGCGTGATGTCCTCAGAGGCCGCAAAGCAGAGGTCTACTACTTAGGGTACAAATAACCGCAACTCTGAATATGGTGACTGCCAATAATTGATGATGACACAGAAAAATATCTTGCCAACATTTTATCCCTGTGCTCTGGCTTTCCAGCCAATCAAGCCAATCATAAAACTCTCACTACAAGTCTGTGCACATTGCTCAGGCTGCCAAATATGGTCACCGCGAGTCGACGTGTACGCCGAAGCTGTGAGACGGCACTTAAGAGCGAAGGATATTTTACTGCTTTCATCAGGAAGGCTTCCTCTAGACTGCAGGCAAAAGTACAACCCACTCCCCAAACAGTCACTTCTCTGCTGTCTCCATTAACAGCAGCAACATCTGGTGCATTTGCTGCAGTGTTGGAAAGGACGACAGTCATCGTTGTGTAACTTGAATAGGGCAGGTGTAACACGGGGACGTTTGTGTATTTTCACAGAGAAATGGAGGAGAGGATGTTGTATCCTTGACAAGCAAGTCGACAGGTGCTTAAGACACAGGTGCTTAAGACAGGTGCTTAAGACGACTTTGTGCTTGTATAGTGCATTGCATGACATTGCATCAGTGCAAGCTTAGATCTTACAAACTGAAGGGCAGAACACCCCCCCCCCACTCGCCACCGACGTTCATACACAAAAACACAAGCGTGCACACATACAAATACACACACTTACACGAGTGATGAAAATTACTTACCACAATAAATGGTTGGAAGTAGACGGCATGGTGGCGTAGTGGTTAACACGGTTGCCTCACAGCAAGAACGCCCTGGGTTCGAGCCCCGGGGTAGTCCAGCCTTGGGGGGTCGTCCTCTGTGTAGAGTTTGCATGTTCTTCCAGTCGTCTGGGTGGGTTTCCTCCGGGTGCTCCGGCTTCCTCCCACAGTCCAAAGACATGTAGGTCAGGTGAATCAGCCATACTAAATTGTCCCTAGGTGTGTGTGCAAAGACAAAGCATGCTAAGACCAAATAAACTTTTATAAACTTAATCAAATTGCCTTTGGATTCATCATATTATTTGAGAATGGGTCACTCATTCTTTTTTCTTCCATTTCAGATGTATTTTTAACACTCCTGCTGTTAATTAACAGGCAGATTTCTCACAGCCATTTTTATCCTTTAATGCTTTTTACAACCACCCCTCTCTAATACCACTCACACTGGTATTAGAGAAAAATTTTGACTTGAATACAATATTTTAGTACCCCTGAACATTGCATTTGTTTATTTTTTTCATATTATTTGTTTATTTTATTTGCATAATTAAAAGAAACCGATCGGTTTAAAAAAAATCACGATTAATGAAAAAAAAACTTAGAGGGAAGGGAGTAAGCCCATAGGGCTTACACAAAACCCTCCTTCAGGGTTGACACAAAATTACAGAATAAAGGATGGAGTAAAAAAAAAAAGCAATGAAAAGAAAGCACAAAACAAACATAATATAAAAGAAAAATACAGAGGAGAGAAAAAAAAGAAAAAACATGGAATACATTAACTGATTAGTGCTTCAAGTCTCGAGGCTTCATACTAAATAAATGAATTATTGCTTAGTCTATACCGGCGGCACGATGGCGTGGTGGTTAGCGTGGTTGCCTGACAGCAAGGAGGTCCTGGGTTCGAGCCCCGGGGTAGTCCAACCTTGGGGGTGTCGCCTCAAGTCGTCCTCTGTGTGGAGTTTGCATGTCCCCCCCGTGTCTGCGTGGGTTTCCTCCGGGGGCTCCGGTTTCCTCCCAAAGACATGTAGGTCAGGTGAATCGGCTGTACTAAATTGCCCCTAGGTGTGAATGTGTGTGTGTCGTCCCTGTGATGGACTGGCGACCTGTACAGGATGTCTCCTCGCCTGCCGCCCAATGACTGCTGGGATAGGCTCCAGCATCCCCGTGACCCCGGTTGGGTATAAGCGGCTTGGATAATGGATGGGTGGATGTATATGTTGGACTGGTGAGTGAACATGTAGCACGTGGTGAATTACTGAGCGTTGTCTGAGGCCCCTTGGTTATTGCAAAGCATTTTGTTTCGCCAAAGTAGGGTTGATGGTGTTATGGGGATGATTTTAATAATTTCACACTTTGAAAAGTTGCCGGTATATAATGTTTGCGTTTATTGATGTTGCACTAGAGTACTGACAGTATTGTTCTGGCATTGTTGGATGAAATGCTCTTTTTTCCAACAGAGGGAAGTGTGACCCAGTTATGTGTTCATTTTAGTCACTTGTCTCAGGAGGACTGCATTTCACAAGGCCTTAATCAACTCAGAATTGGTATTAAAGTCGTTATCCATAATTTCTTCTTGTTAAATAATGCCATATTTGATACCTTTTCCCACTGGCATTTTTGGAGCGACAGCCATTCAGTCTATTAGCATTCCATTATTGCTCCGCTATGCAATTTTCCACCGGTGCCGGGGTTGTGGCAGCACCCACCTAGTATTCAAATGTAATGGAAGGCAATGCATCAAGTCAGTCAAAAATGGAAGAGAAGAAGATAAAGAAGGACGTTGCATGTTAAAAGGGAAGAGAAAGCATGGGTGCTTAAATACGAAGATACTAAATATCTACCATTTAATTAGGTTTAACTAAATGTTTTATGTGGCTCTATGTGTTGCTCAATATTATTGTGTCAGATGATGTTGTTGATGAGTCTTCTTTCTCCAAAATATGCGCGCTACAGCCAAATTATCATGCCGGTGTTATGCCAGAGTCCGTCACTGTTGGAAATTGTGAACGCTTTCTGCACATTCAAAAGCACATCAGTTTTGAATGGAATGCGAGGATTTGTGGTATGAAAATGAACTATTGAGGAAACAAAGGACAACCACTTTAAATTATGGTATTAGCAAGTGACAGGACTAGCAGTTATTCATATAGCCTAAAACTTCAAGGAGACAGTGTTTTCCCAGTTAGGGGATGAGGGGCATGTGGTGATATACTTCAGTACTTGAATTTAAGGAGCCAGAGTGCCCTGTAGCAGCTAGATGAAGATGCAGCAGGGGTTAACTTTAACATTAAGTACTGCTCTGGATGACTGTATTTGAACAAGGATGCTCTTTTCTGTCGAAACTGTGTGAAAGATGCCAGCAGACACTACACACATTTTATGAGGCAAAAGGGGTTAATTGGAATAAGTAGCCCCGGTCTTTGGTGTGGTCCTTGCTGGGCCCATGTAATGGCTTTCCATGGAGCAGTTCCTGGGGCTGCAGAAGGTGGACCTAGACCAAGGCCATATATTCCACTGGAAGAAGTGGGGTAAGTGGTCTCAACTGTGGATTTCAGGACTTTCCAGAATGAAGTGTTACCGTCGGCGGTCACTCGGGGTTGAGTATGACTCCTTCCTTTGAGTCCCTCTGGGTCCTCAGGTGGGCGTAGAGGCCGATCCTGGAGCCGCATAATGGGAGGACTCCTGCGTGTGACAGCTTTTTACATGACGTGGCTGATGCACCTGCAGTCACCACACGGTCCTTGGCAGGGGGTGGTCAGAGTCCAATGGCATGGAGAACCAAGGTGATTGGGGACCACCCTCCATTACAGCCTTCATACGCCTTCACTGCTGTTGTGACCAGGAGACATGTTCTGCCATTGAGGCCTTTGTTGGATCATGCTTTGTCTGGAACCTCCCCCTTGACCTATCCACATTGGGTGACCCTACCAGGAGCCAAGCTCCGGATGGCATATCTCTTGGGATCATTGGTACACGCAAGCTTCTCCACCATGGCAAGGTGGTGATCCAGGAGGAGGAAGTATTACACGGTGACTGGTATCATGCTTTGTGTACTGGCTGCTGGTGGTCCAGGCTGCATTTTGGAACTAAGTCCTCCAGGCTTCATGCACAAAGGTCTTTAGGAGAAGGTTGTTATTTCTTCAGTAAGACTCTGTGCTGCCTGCTGAGTTTTTTTCTACTGGGGTTGGCTGCCATCAGGATGTCGAAACCTTTTGCTGATGGTTACTCTCATACCAGACCTCCATGATGGAGTCCACAGGGTGCAGCCTGGTGTTTGGAGGATCTTTCGTGCTGAAATTGCTAGGACCACCATACAAGTACTATACACATCACTTGCAGGACATATAGGTTGTATAAATGATTTTGGCCCAAGAACATTTGATCCAGGAATGGGCTTAACAGAAAAGGGCTTACAAGGGGCTCATGATAAGCAGCACGATTTGTGAGAAGTGGGGGGAGTTTAGGTGACTACTGTCCATCTTTTTTAAACTCACTGCTCATGTAGTATGTAGGTAGATTTCATTTGCTATTTTTGAAGTCTATCCAATGCTGTGTGGATGACACAGCTCTATTTCCCACTTAAATCCAGTGTGGTAGGCAATTTATCTTGGATTATGGCTTGTCTCTTCTTTAAGATCAACAGTTTAGAAATGTATAATATCAGGATAAACCCCTTGAGATGTATCATCTGGTTTTCAAGGGGGTCCCAATACAACAATAATTGAGTATTGTTGATCTTGAAAAAGGCCTGAAGGCCGAAACGTCGTCTAAATAAAAGAGAAATAATAAAAGAGAAATGCATATGGAGCCAGAGTGGGCGACACCTTTCTTCCTACTTTCAAGTCTGCTTCCAGTGATCAGCACCTCACTGCAACACTTTCCCATTATATGTTGCCACATTTATGTCAGTACTTGTGACAAGGTTTTAATTTTACAATCTTCTGCGTACCATGTGAAAGTGAGGCTCATTTCTGACCGTAAAGCTCTCGCTCATCATTGTATCGTGTATGCTTGAAATGACTGGTCTGCTTTTTTTAATTCAACACTCGTTCCGTTGAACATTTGCCCCTGTGATGCTATTCAGAAACAACAAATGTGAATTCGCGAGATGTGAGGGGGACTAAACCCGGTTGGTTCAGATGTGGTGGTGCAGTCCATGGGGACTTCCTCCTCTTCCCTTCGGGGTCGTGGGGGACCCCTGCCCGTTGGCAGTCCGGCCCTCGCCGGGCACACTTCCTCCATTTTGGTGGGCCACCACCGTCACTAGGTCGGCAAGGAAGGGTTGTCTTACTACCAACTCTACTACATCCAAAAGTAAACTGCATAAGCTACTCACTATCCTGATAGTCTACTTGCCCTTGACTTCATTGTCTCTATATTTCATGTCCTTTGTCATACAATACAGGGTGATGAGAAACACAAACAATCACCAGGTCCACCGTTGTCATTAGGAGTTGTGACATGACGCCCGTTCCACACAAAATTATTGGTTGATGCCTTTATTGGTGGTCAGAAAGCTCAGAAAAAGTGGCCTCATTCTGAAATAACATTGCATCGCTTTTTCACTGCATAATATTTGTGTAAAGGACTTTAGAGTACACCCAAATTTACTCACACTCTTGCATGGTGGCGGCATGGTGGCCAAGTGGTTAGCACTGTTGCCTCACAGCAAGAAGGTCCTGGGCTCCGGGTGCTCCAGCTCCCTCCCACCATCAAAAGACATGCATGTTAGGGTTGATACTCCTGCCTGTGCCCCTGAGCAAGGCAATGGAAAGAAGAACTGGAGTTGGTCCCCGGGCGCTGCAGCTGCCCACTGCTCCTATACAATAGGATGGGTTACATGCAGAAGACACGTGAGAATACAATTCGTTGTAAGAATACAATGACAAAATGAGGTGGCTTTCTTCTTTATAGGTATACATGTATACACATACAAATCCTTTTTAACATGTTTTTGATCTTGGTTTTACATATTGTAATATTTTTCTTTTCTTTACGAGACTTTGCTGTATGTTTTACTCTGACTAGATGCATTTGGTATATGTTTACTTTAAAGATGTTTCCTGGGTCAGGTCTCCCTTGAAAATTAGGTTTGTTCAGCCACATCTTTCGAAGAGGGAGAAGTCCACAGATAAATAGTCTACCTCACCAAAAATACATTTATATCTAACTGAATATAGATATAATAGCCCTATATGTAAATACTGCATATTCATGTTTAGATTTTGAAGATATGGCCTATTTGAAATAAATATAGCGTATACCAATATATATTTAAATTGAGGCAGGAATGCTATTTGTGGCCCAGAGGAATTGAAACCAATAAGGCCCCACTTTGGATAATAATTCCTTTCCTTTTTGTCAGTTCTTAAAAAAAAAAAAAATCATTTGTATATTTTTCAAATATTAGTGCAAATACAAATCGGAGGAATAAGGGTGAAGCAATTTATCTAATCCAAATCAAGCCCCACACTCTCTGCCCCCCCGTGTAACCAAAACTGTTGAGACTACATTAATGTTTCAGTGTAAAACAATTCATCAGTGGATTTATAGACACGGGACGGCACAGTGGCCCAGTGGTTAGCACTGCTGCCTCACAGCAAGAAGGTGCTGGGTTCGAACCCCAGGCCGTCCCAGGTCCTTTCTGTGTGGAGTTTGCATGTTGTCTGCGTGGGTTTGCTCCGGTTTCCTCCCACCATCAAAAAGACACGCATGTTAGGGTTAATACTCCTGCCTGTGCCCCTGAGCAAGGCAATGGAAAGAAGAACTGGAGTTGGTCCCCGGGTGCTGCAGCTGCCCACTGCTCCTATACAATAGGATGGGTTACAAGCAGAGGACACATTTCATCTTAACTGTACGATGACAAAATGAAGTGGCTTTCTTTCTTTCGTTCTTCTCATAACGTTGTCAGTTCTGACAGCAGCAGTTGGATTTCTAAACTTATAATGTTGCAATTCATTTATTTCTTAAGCACTCAACAATTAAAATGAAAAGAAATGGTGGACTCTGAGGCTTTAACTGTGCTGAGTGAAGGATGACTGGCGTGCACCATCTAAGAGCACGTTTGGCTGGTTAAGAGTGGTGAATCTGGTGGTGTTGATTTTCCCCTCTGCAGTTCCCATCAGGACATGTATTCAAGAGAACTTTACGAGATCCTTCTTGTGTGATGTCCAGTGAGAGTAGTGCAACACGGGCACCCTAAACGGCCAGAGATGTGGTGATACCAGTTGATAGCGAAACAGGATGCAGAGGAGGAGCAGTTGGATCCTGCTCTCATGGTTGGAGTATGGTTGAGCAGTGAGCTTGTCTAATTAAAGCGCCCAGGCCCTCGGGGGCCTTACATAGAAGCAGAACTTCTGTCTGGGGACGGGTATGATTTTGCTTAACTCACTGTTTGGGAGAAGAAAAAAAAAAACACTCACTGCTTGCAAATAAAGCCACTTACAGACCCCTTGTTTTAGCCTATTATTGCGTCTCTGTGGACTTGGTCCACCTATCCTCCAACATCAGTCCTCTATCACCAAACACTGCTTGAATGTGACATGTTATATCTTAAAGTGTGACAGCCTTGGGGTTGTGATGGAGGATGATGACTAACGGAGGCGTATCCCCTCCCACAGGTACCTCAGGATGAGTGGGGTGGATACCCTGGCGAAAAGGACGACGAGATCCCCTGTCGGCGAATGCGCAGCAGCAGCTATGTCAAAGCTATGGGAGAGGTTGATGACGAGAGCGGTGACTCAGATACCAGCCTTAAGACCTCCCCACCGAAGGCTGTCCGGCCTGATGCCCTCGTCCTCAAGTCAGCCATGCAGAGACCCCACTTAGACCCTCAAAGGTAGGCCGCTGGTGCTTGCAGAAGCCCACACTCAAGCTGCACGGGTGGAAGTTGAAGGTTTTTGTCTATCAGGAATCGAGAAAAGCAAGACTGGGTTACCGATACCACCCACGAGCTGCTGGCGAAAATAAAATGGGTGGGATAATTCTTCCGAACAAATGTGTGATTTCATGGAAATATGCTTCATGTGATTCTTTCAAAACGCCGTGACTGTGTTTGTGAGTAATGATTGAGATGGAATTGGTAAAAATATCCCACATCAATTATACTTCTGTTGCTTTCAGCAAGTCGTTCGATTGATTGACTGATTTATTCAGCCGCCATTTCAACTACTACTACTTCATCACTAGCCAAGTTTAAGGCGTAGTTGATTATATACGATAAGATGGTGTATTAAGACAAAAATTCCAACTCTAATTTCCAGATTGAAAAAAAAAACCCCATTATCATACAGAGTTGTTCCATATATACTGTAAAACGATACTTTGAATTTTTCATGGGGTGAGTTGGGACAGTGTTTTGATGGCACACACACAGGTCTGTGAGGAATGACGACATTTCGTTTGTGGTATTGATTAGAGTTTGAGTAGGGAAAATTGGTCATTTGTAACAAATCAACCTTTCTAATTAACCTCGCCGATCCCACGCCTTCTTAGCAGCATTACCATGATATCCCTAATGTGCTATCTCCAGTACCCATGGTTTTATTCACCAATATTTGGAAAGCAAATCTCACTGATCACCCAGAAAGAAAAAAAAGGGGGGGTTTCGGAGGTCACGGTGGTTTTATGCCAAAGTTTCTGTATTCAAATCAATCTATGCTAGCTGCAGTGGTGCCATGAGAAACAATAGCACTGTTTGAAAGACTTAGAAGTAATTTTGAGAATAATGGTCTCATACCGGCGGCACGGTGGTGCAGTGGTTAGCGCGGTCGCCTCACAGCAAGAAGGTGCCGGGTTCGAGCCCCGGGGTAGTCCAACCTTGGGGGTCGTCCCGGGTCGTCCTCTGTGTGGAGTTTGCATGTTCTCCCCGTGTCTGTGTGGGTTTCCTCCGGGGGCTCCGGTTTCCTCCCACAGTCCAAAGACATGTAGGTCAGGGGAATCGGCTGTACTGAATTGTCCCTAGGTGTGTATGTGGGCCCTGTAATGGCCTGGCGGCCTGTCCCGGGTGTCTCCCCGCCTGCCGCCCAATGACTGCTGGGATAGGCTCCAGCATCCCGGCGACCCTGAGAGCAGGATAAGCGGTTTGGATAAGGGATGGATGGATGGATGGACGGTCTCATACCAGATGTGTTGGCACCAGCACTGTGAACTGCACCAGGTGAAGCTGAGCCGGTGCAGACCGTTACAGACATCCCAGAGCGACTATCTTAAGGATGAAAACTCATCCAAACTGTCACGAGGGAGCCTGTTATGTGAACAATAGCACGGGACAGTAAAAACACTGAAAGCCACTTAGCTGCCGTCTTCACGGTCTGCATCAAATATGAACATATTACATTTTTTTTGAAAATCTGGTCCAAACAACAACTAACAAGTAAAGTCTCGGTTGGCTGTTCTGTCTGCTTGCTGCTGTTCGCCTGAGACAGCTGTTTGCTCTTCTGTCCCTCTGATCAGAGGAGATGCTCGGAAGAGTAAGACAGATTATTTGCATCATCGACACCCGTTGCTTGTCGACGCCGGGAGCAGCTTGTGTTATTACCATGACGTCATCTCACACGGCTTTACGAGGGAGGCGCTGCAAGCTTGGTTGTGTTTGCCGTGTGAACTTGTCCCGTGACCGCCTCGCTGCCTGGCCGGCTGCCGGGGCCGCCTCGTAAGATCAGAGGGGGTTTGTGTTTGTGACCTTTATCGTGCGCTGGTTCAATATTTGCCGGGCGTCTTAGCCGGGCGGTGCGCCCCGTGTTGTCACAGCCCTGTTGACGAGCCCGCAGCAGAACTGCCACTGCTCTCCAGAGTGGGTGGCGAGAGGAGGCCTCGCCGTGCCCCGGCCCGCCGGATGCTGAAAACACACAAACAGAACGCAAAACAAACATTAACCCATGGAGGGGGATTGAAAACCCAATACAATGTTGTGTTAAGTTACACGATGAGAAATAGATTGCTGACACAATTGGTAGGTGTGAGAAACCAAGCTTATTATGTAGGTTTAGATAATTAGGGAGGGGCCAGGAAAGTGTAAGCAGTAACTTCCTCCCGCTCCTTTTTGAACATATATTTGTTGGATTGTTCTGGTTTTATTTTTATCATTTGTTTTTTTTTTGGGGGGGGGTTTACTACTTGGTCTTTTTTTTCTCATTTATTTTGCATATTCGATATACAGACATTTGATTTGATTTGATTTGAAGGTACTTGAACAATAACGGCGTAACTCAGAGAGTTTGTGGTGGCAAAAATGAAATTGCATATAACACAATAATTGTTGAGATGCACCGTGCATCTTCTGCACATGACTAAAAGAAGAACATAAGTTTCAATGCAGAGAAAGTAATGTATGCCGCAGTTTAAGTTACAGCAGCGGTCACGTCAAACGCGAAGTATAAACAGTACAAAAAAGTATACACTTTCAGTTACGTTAGTAGAGTATAGAACTAGTAGCGGCCAACATAAAACAGGTCATCAATTACCAACCACACAACAAGCTAACCTGGTTTGTGATGTACGAAAACAGCAGCCGCACATTCTCTAACCGTTGACCACTATGGACGTCTGGCCCAGGAGTCACATCATATCCCTTTTATTCTGATTATACACCAGAAGATGCCGTTGCCTCACGTTCCTACCGGTCCTCAGCTCATTGTTATTCCGCTGTGTGTTGCAAACCGCTGTAGCGGAACTGTGCCGCTGTTTGTTTTCAGACAGCTCCTCTCCGCGCAGAGCCCGGCTCTGAACCTGGGGACGCCCCACGTGTCCATCACCCTGCCCGCCACTCAGACTCTCTCCACTTTTATTACCAGCGCTTCATCATGCTCACGCCGGGATTGTGGTCCCTTACCACTTTAGTCCACAAACAAATCAGCCCCCTTACTTATCCTCCTCCATCCAGCAGGGAGTTTAATCATCTCATCCTGTTGAAGCTCTTTTTTTTTCCTTTTTTTTTATTGTGGCGCTAATGAGCAATCAGAGACTTAGCCTGGGAACCAGTCAAATCTGCGAGCTCATTTGCTCTGGCATATATATAATTAGCATATATGTGTGTACACACACACACAGACATACACATATATATATATATATATCGTTTTTTTCCGAAACTGTCAATGGTGTTGTCATAAGTGCTCAACTAATGAGGAGCAGAATATCAATACAGATACAGGGAAAAGAAATTAAATATTATGCCTCATGTATTCCGCTTCTCATTAGTTGAGCACTTATAACACCAGTGACGGTTTCGAAAAAAATGCTATATATATACACACATATAATTGGCATATATATTTAGCATTTGCAAATTCATCTGGTTCCCAGGCTATCGGAGACTATTCACATCTATGCAAACAAATTTTGTAGTTTTGTGGTGGACGAGTCTCACAACATGGTGGTGACTACCCGAGCCTTCAAAAACAAAGTGGAATTTTATTCCTAACAGGCAGCTAATGGTGCAGGGGGAATTTTTAGGGTAGGTCCTCTTTGATTCCATTTTACACTGTGTTGTGCGGTGACAAGACAATACAAAGGTATGTGTTTCTTGAGTGGATTAAGAAGGCACTGTGGAAAACGTCATGAAAACCGTAGAGCGTACGAGTCTGGTGATGCTTATCGGCATTTGAGTCCAGTTGCGCTAAATCAGTTCATTACACATAACCCATGTTTCACTCGAGATGGCTAACTTCCGATATTCAGCTATGCTGATGACGAACCTGTATCTCTCACATAGTACAATAATGGCAGGCCTATTCTTTAAGTATGATCCGGTGATGAAATCCTGTGTGGCTTTTGAACTGTGCATTCGTGTCTACCCCCCCCCACCCCTTGCCCTTGTTCAGCCAGAGCTACCATTTGCAAACCACAAGAGATATGCGGCCCCACCCTAGTGTCACACTGGACCCAGCCACCACCTTCAACCCCCCGCCGTTCCGCTCGCGCAACCAGAGCTACATGCGCGCCGTCAGCACCCTCAGTCAGGCTAGCTGCGTCAGCCAGGTGAGTCTGAAACATACACGCCAAACAGCACAGAGGCAACACCCGGAGACATATAGGTGAGGAGGAAGAGGAGGACAAGGCTAGCTAACGGATGTATTGGTTTCAATACTAGTAGCAGTCGTGCCATTCATTGTGCACATTGTACTAGCAGTTGCATTGACTATAGTGGTAATAATTTTGGTTTTATATTTTTGTGCATGAAAAAGATTGAAAAGCATATGCACTGTTGAGGGTGCCATTACCCATTTTCATATTTTAAGCACACTGAAAATAAGTGCAGTGATGAGATTCCTGTATTTTTCGGAGCTCATCGATCACTGGTGACCTTAATTGTTATGGAAGTTGTTGAAATGTTGAGAATATGAATAGATTATGTTCACATATAATGTCATTCTGCTTAAATCCTAAATGGATTTCCTTATGTTAAACACATCCATTTGTATTGTTTGAGTTTTGTTTCGTATCTACTTCCATAGAAGATCCATGTTATCCAAAATATTCAGCCCTCTGCATGAATAAGAAACGACTGACGGCTTCTTTCTTACAGTAGCATTTTACTGCATGATCTGTCTATGCACATGAGCTATGTGTTATTTTTCACCAGTCAGTTAAAACTAAATCTAATATCTTACTGAATAGACTTGATAGCACTACCTGATTCCTTTTTTCTTTTCTTTTTTTTAATTCAGTTGAAAGGTTTTTACTCTTTTACATCTTTTTCTGCCCCTGAATAGGTGGGAAAGACACCTGCCCTCAGTTGTTCCATGTATATAGCAGTAAAATATACATCTTTGATAAGTTATAATGGGTTTATTCTTAATGGAATGCTTCAGAACTCCAGTTTAAATACTTTTGTTGCAACTTTCCTATTGTTGTCTTCTTCTTCTTCTTTTTTTTCATTTGGTCAATATATTGATTCAGTTTAAGGTCAGAATTAACAGTGGCATTTCCTTACGCTAACACTCCTTCATATTTACTGTGCAAAGGGGAAGAATCAAAGTGAGAAAGAGAAAGGAAGAGGAAAAATTAAGGACTGCTATTCCTGTTTTTGTCTCTCAGGTGAGTGAGACTGAGATCAATGGCCAGTTTGAGTCAGTTTGCGAGTCCGTTTTTAGTGAAGTAGAATCCCAGGCCATGGAGGCCTTGGACCTGCCTGGTTCGTTCCGCACTCGAAGCCACAGTTACCTCCGTGCAATTCAGGCTGGTTATTCCCAAGATGATGACTGCTTGCCTTCAATGACATCCTCCACTGTCACTTCAACTCTCAGATCCACAACAGGTAACCCCCCCCCCCTCCAAAAGAAGACAGAGGGCTTAGACTACATATCGTCATACATCTATATACATGCGTACATACTTGACATACCTACATATGTACAGTGGGGTACCCTTGAGCTTGAGATGCCAGGGTGAATGATTCCAGTCATTGATTTCAGGTGCAGTAGTGTGTGCAGTTTTTTTTTAATTTTTTTTAAATTTTTTTAATTTTTAATTTTTTTGGGTTTTGTTTTCTTGCATATTTTTGAGTGTTAAGATGGGTTTCTTTTGTGTCTTACTTTGCACAGTCCATACGTCATTTAGCCAAGCTTTTGGTTGGTCACTTATGGTGGTGCAGGGTTGGAAACTAGAATAGCGGTGGGAGGGTCTCATATTTAAACCACTCAAATGAAAACACACACACACACACACACACACACACACACACACACACAGCATTAACACTCAGCGACACAACACGGCACAGTCCCGTGACATGGCATGCCTACCAGGAACAGGAACATCCTGAGCATGTTAAACTGTGGCGTGCTACATGTGCTGTGAGGAGAGTGTGAAATATGACGGGAGGGGTTGACAAGGAAGCAGGCCGATGCTAGGGGGAGGG
This sequence comes from Lampris incognitus, assembly GCF_029633865.1. Lineage (NCBI taxonomy): Eukaryota > Metazoa > Chordata > Actinopteri > Lampriformes > Lampridae > Lampris > Lampris incognitus. The sequence continues at coordinate 13,560,014 of NC_079225.1, read as the reverse complement.
CTAAGTTGTGGAAGCATTTGTTAGTCAACATGCCTTCCTCCCGTCCTATCTCTGCTCTGCCGTACCAATACATTAGCATACCTTTTGTCACTAATATGGACCGTATAAGATTACGGGACAGAACAAGACCATTAAAAAACATTCATGTAACCAATTTAAGGTAAGTCAATGATCTGCAGAAGATAGAACACACACACACACACACACACACACACATATACACAAACTCACGGCTGGTTGCACAAAGGAACTGTCAAATGATGGTATATTGATTCCTACATGTAGAATTTCAATTATTAACAATATTTTTGTACTGTGTTGCATGGAATTTAATTGCTTGTCAGTGGTCTCAGTACAAATAACTGATGATTATAAATATAAAACATAATAATAATAAATAACTGTGTTGGTAGCACATAACATTGCCAAAACACCTCCACAAGAGTCATATCCAGTTGTCTCTTTAATTACTCAGTTTTGATCAGGAATCATATTTGCATGTGAGTTTTTAGGACAACTGACCAATACCTCAAGTCAGTCATACTTGTGTGGTGTTTCTTTAAATCTGGTCACACCCGTAGGCCTGGACATCTGCTTATGTTAACACATATCGTTTGCAGTCCAGGTTTATGGAGTCTTGCGATGTTATTTGTACTAAATACTACTTTTTTTCTCCAAAATCTGAGGATTCCAAGGCTTTGTGCGACACATTACACAAAATATATAGTCCCAAAAGTAACAAGCCAGGTTCTTTGTGCAAACAAAATCTTTGCAATAACTCCCTCATTGAAAGTGCATTTGGTGTTTGCCTGCAGGAGTAAAGCTATGAACCCTATTGAAACGTTTTATTTTACTAATATGCACTATAAAATGTGATGATCTGGATTTTTTTTTAATGTTTCACAATTTTTTTTTTCTTTTTTGGTCGATGCTGTCAATTTGATATTGGAGACATTTGCACTTTTTTCTTATTTTGGAGGCTAATTTGTTTTCTCGGGTGAATCGGGTCAGGAATTTTGTTTTGTAATCCTCTCATGCTCGATTGGGTTTTGGTCTACGATTGTCCGCAATGTGACTGAAGTGCTGAGGATAAAGGAGTGTCCTCCAATCCCACTGTCTTACCTGCTGAACTCTAACCTACCTAGGAGCTCTATGTTCCGACTTTATCAGCTCTCAATGGGCTTGACATAGCAGTCGACTGTACAATTGTAAAGAAGGTATGGGGTTATATATTTTTGTTACCTTATGAATTAATTAAAGCATGACATCCCAAAAGCCCTCGGAGGGTAATTAGTTGTATCCTGGCTCCTCCTTCTCAAGCAACCTTGCAAGTAATACTTATGGTATCAGCCTCTGGTGTCCTCTTTGGAGTGATACATGGGAATAGTGGCCTCAAAAATCAGACCAAGACACTTGCCAGTATTGGCCAAGACTATGCTGATTGCTTGGACCAGGGTCCTATGTTAGTATGCAGTTAAGAACTGAGTAGTACGCAGCTTACTAACCGAACCCCAGGTGAGGCTAGTGGGCCGTTGAGTGGGGGGGAGGGAAACCCTGATGCTCCATAAGGCAGACGAGCAGCAAACCCCTCTCCATTTGACCAGCCATCTCTTGAAGAATAACCAGGGGGACAGAACAGCTGGAGGCGTCAGTGATGATTGCCGCAGGTATTTTAACGTCGACACGCATATGTATATGTGTGTTTTTGCACTGCCTTCTCAGTAAATTTTTTTTTTTTTTTTTAAATGTAGCAGATAGAAATATGGTATATTAAGCAGCAAATGGGGATCCCAACCACTCACAAAAATCAGACCTGGATTTCCTCTATTTGCCTGTGAAACCTGGGATTATCCAGTCCAGTGTAAGGAGGGTTACCGATAACATCCCAGCGCCGTACTGGCTTTTGTGAGTCGTTTCTCTGTCTCCACGTTAAGTGTGCTAAGACCACATTTATCAATGTAAATGTGTACTTTCCGACCTACTCCCGATGTTTTCATATCGCAACCATAAAGTAGCCCTGAATGTTACCACATTGCCACTGTCGCCAGTCATTTGTGAGAGCAGCGTGTGTCTGCTTCACCTCTGTGAGCCCCCCCCCCACCCCCACCCCCACCCCTCCATGAAAGTTGACCCTGTGTAAAAATTAAAAAAAAGCCACGTATGGCAGAGTCTAACCCTTGGCATTGAGTCTGTCAGCTGTATTTGACTGTGGGATTGCAGCCTCTCCCTGGTGTGGTCCTGTTGAGGGGGACCGATCACCCTCCCCCCCCGCTGGGTTTCTCCACAAGATCCAGTCCGCCTCGTGGCGGTGGATCCGATATGTTCAATAGGGTTCATATCTGCTTCTTGGCCCAATGGGTTGTGAGTCTCCTATTCCCTTTACATCTTTTCTTTTGCACAAAAGATGCACAAAGTTTAAAGTCGCTGACAAAAGTTGTTTTCAGAGAGCATTTTTTTTCCCGTGAAAGATGCTCTCTAGAAGTACACTTACAATTTTAGAAGGACTTTTATGGCAACACTTCTGTGATTTGATTTTACACCGTGCTGTGCAGTGAAAAGATGAAAAGAAGGTATGTGTTTCCTGAGATGATTGAGAAGGCACTGTAAAAACACCACGAAAAGCCTACAGTATGTGAGTCTAGTGACGCTTATTGATTAGCGAGTCCACTTGCACTAGAGCAGTACATGCATAATGAGTGTTAGTAAGTGGTGTTTGCTGTCCTCTACTGACTCTGACAGGGCACTCATTCTTCACCATCAATTTTCCTTCTGCTTTTTTAAGGTTAAAGATATACGGACATATGCAATCATACTATAGAAGCTTAAAATGATAACGGATATAGGGCGTCCGGGTAGCATAGTGGTCTTCCGTTGCCAACCAACATGGGAATCGGTGGTTCGAATCCCCGTGTTACCTCCGGCTCGGTCAGGTGTTCCTACGGACACAATTGGCCGTGTCTGCAGGTGGGAAGCCGAGTGTGGGTATGTGTCCTGGTCACTGTACTAGCGCCTCCTCTGGTCGGTCGGGGCGCCTGTTCAGGGAGGAGGGGGAACTGGGGGGAATAGCGCGATCCTCCCACGTGCTACGTCCACCTGGCGAAACTCCTCACTGTCAGGTGATGTATCGGAGGAGGCATGCGGTAGTCTGAAGCCCTCCCCGAATCAGCAGAGGGGCTGGAGCGGTGACCAGGATGGCTCGGAAGAGTGGGGTAATTGGCCGGGTACAATTGGGGAGAAAAAGGGGGGAAATCCAAAAAAAAAAAAGATAACGGATGTTTCTGCTAAAAACGTTATGTCATGATTGCCGCCAGTAGTGCGTTTAGATAAAAATTGGCCTCCTGTTTGCAGGAGAAAGGGTTATACCCGACCCAGCCACTCCATTTCCCCACAAAAGTAACCTTTGTAGGGCAGCAGCTCATCTCTTATCTCTTTGGCAGGAAGCAACTGAGGTGCAGAAATATACCCTTTTAGCCAGAACACCAACTTATGGTGGTGGGTGCTTACCCCCATTTCAGCTCTTGAATTCTAGTGCCAAGTGGGGGGACAGGAGGGGCATTTTGATCCCGTCTTTCCTCGTTACTCACATATTGTATGTTTTTCATAGCTATGTGTTGACTTCCTAGTCAAATAACACTCCAGCTGTTCCTTTCCTTTGAATGTCCCTCTGTTTGCATATTCACATCTTTTTCCAGAGGGATATGATGTTCTGGATGGCACCTCTTTGCTAAACGACGACATGATAGAGGATGATGATGGGGCCAGCTCCTCTGCCTATGTGGAGCTGGAGAGGCTAGAGAGAGAGACGGCTGCTGCTCGCAGCCAGCACAGTACTAGCTCAACGGTAACAGCCATCTCTGTCCCGCCGGCATCCCCACCTGCATACAGGGTCCCTTCCGCCTCCCCCGTAGCCACCTCTGAACCCCCTGTCCCTCAGGCCATCCAGGCCTTCAAGGAGTCTGCCAACATGGTGGCTGCCTTCAACATGCAATGGAAAGATGAGATCTCGGCCATGCGCTACGAGCTAGCGGAGCTCCGCAGGGACGTGTGTGGGGAGCTCAAGACCTTCAACAGCAACTTCTTCAACTTCACTCAGTGCTACAACATGTGGACTTTGTGTCGTGAGCCCGGCAGCGACAGCACCACACAGACAGATGACCGGGTGTCCGTGGGAATCCAGGCAGGCTCCAGTTGGCCGGTTCGGCAGAGCACGGAGGACAAGTCGGTCATGTGCCAACCGGAGCCGTCCCACTTCAGCATCATGGATCTGATGGACCCTCCCCGTATCGAGATCATAGAGGGCACCCCCGAAGGCACACCGGAGGGGTCGGGCAGCCCTGCTAGCCCACGTCCTACGGAGGACTTCACATGGGAGATGAACAAAAAACAAAAGCCCCCTAAACAGTCAGACTCAGGTGGTCACAGAAGCGCCAGCCTAGAGCTCTGGTGCAGGAAGTACACCAGTGGGCCCATGTCATACCTGTCTATGTCATTCTAATCATTATCATTCTACACACACAACCAGGCCAGGAAGCCAGGCTGAGTTTATGAAGAAAAGTGGGCCAAGTGCTGTTGTTAGATGTCCCTTTATTTTCTGCGGGCGCTGAGTCTCTCATCCCGTTGGTTAAAAACAGTCGTTTAACAAGTGTTTTACATAGCCATGGAGGAGAGAATGAATTGTGTTACACCTTCACGAGATGACGCAAGAATGTGAACGAGAATATGGCTGATATTACGATCCTCAAGTGCCACGTGGTGCAACGTTATCTTCCCGTCTCTGTCTTAAATGCCTAAAAGTTAGGTTAACAGTTGCTTCGTGAAAGCGTGAAAATGGTGACAGTAAAAGACGAGGGTCGTATGGCTAAAATACTCAGTAGTCTCCGACGAGGGGGAAGTTTGGCATATCATGCTAATTTCACTTTGACGTCACGTGGGAACACTCCTTTACGCACCATACTGATAAAATACTGTGAATGACTTTATAAGCTCTAGTTTTTTAACGAATGCATTAAAAGAAAGTTTTATTTATAGACAGATCGATTTATGAATTACTAATTAGTTTTGTTTTTTTGATTAAAGCGTTCCCTGTTCGTTGCTTTTCCATCCACTTAGTAGCTATTTCCATACAGAATGGGCATTTAAAAAAAACTCTGATTTTACAGGTAGCATTTAAGAAATTATATACTACGGAGAACTGATCAACCACAGAATTTAAGTGGTAGTAACTGTAATGATACTATGTTACAGACACAGTGGAGAAAATAACAGTGAAAACTTTTTTTAACATAAAAAAAATTATGACGGTTTTAATCAAATCCCAATAAGAAATGAATAAAGTAGGTTTCTCTAGAATACCATATAAATGGCATAATCTCAAAGCTCAATGGGTTTATATAGTCCCTGGCTATAATGTTTACAGCATATCATTTGTTCTGGACTGTGATATGATTTACAAATCTAACAACATGTGACAAGAACGGTGAAGGAGAATAGGTTGAATTAAGGACACTTATTAAATGTGAATGTATTGGCTTCAATTCATTCCTGCACAAACTCTACATTCATGTCTGAACTCTATTTATGTATATAAATGTACCATATTTGTATATAGAGAAAACTTATATTCAATACTTGTACTGTTTGCGATTATAACCATACTGTGTTCTTACATAGCGCTGAGACAGGCTTCAAATAATTGTGGTTCCTGACTAAACCCAGCACTTTTTTGCCATTGTGTTTACTGTCGAGGCCTGTCTCCATCCATTTCATCACAGCGCCCCCTACTGTTTGTGCACCTCCTAGGTAAATAGTCCATACCAGTGTTTCCCTTGTTTTTTGTGCAGTGGTGGTTGGAGGCCATTTAAATTTTGGTTTTGTAATGTTTCCCCCCCCGCTGAGTTCCCTTTAAGGTAGTATCACAAATACTATATTGGATGTTCGATTTGGTAAAGGCACCAACTTTTGACTTTACCCCGTAGTTCCTTAAACGTTGACTGGAGGGCGTCCGAGTAGTGCGGTGGTCTATTCCATTGCCTACCGACATGGGGATGGTCAGGTCAAATCCCCGCGTTACCTCCAGCTTGGACGGATGTCCCCTACAGACACAATTGGCCGTGTCTGCGGGTGGGAAACCAGATGTGGGTATGCTTCCTGATCGCTGCACTAGCGCCTCCTCTGGTCAGTCAGGGCACTTGTTCAGGGGGGAGGGGGAACAAGCGTGATCCTCCCGCGTGCTACGTCCCCCTGGCGAAACTCCTCGCTGTCAGGTGAAAAGAAGCGGCTGGCGACTCCGCGTGAATCGCAGGAGGCGCGTGGTAGTCTGCAGCCCTCCCCGGATCGGAAAGGGGGGTTGGAGCAGCGACTGAGATGGCTTTGAAGAGCGGGGTAACTGGCCAAGTACAATTGGAAGAAAAAAGGGGGGGGGTTGACTGGAAATATAAGCTAAATTCAGGTCTTTTTTGGGGTCCCATTTTCTCTTTGCTGTGGTGGTTCGTCGCTGCTGAAAGACTAGAGAGAAACACTGGTCTATAAATCTAGACAATCAGAGACGCTGAGGGCCTCCTTCCCCTCTGCTTCTCCAGCCGCGTCCCCACAGGTGCAGTTTAGCTTCCCTGAATGTACCAATACCGCCTCACTAGTGATGGCTCAGCCGGGCTCCCGGGGAACCTGTCCGGGCGGGAGCCATCGATTCTCTGCTTAATTGGGGGCCAATTGCTTGTTTTGTGTTTTTCCTCAAAAAAAAGAATAAATCGTTCATGAGCCAGTCCCCTCCCCCCTTAGCTGCTCATCCGCATCACCGTCACCTTGTACCAACATGGCTTACCAAAGTTTTTACCGAGGCCGTGGGACTGAGGCCTGCCCAACAGCTCTGAGTTCAGGAGCACTGGTCCGGGGGTGGTCGCTGCAGCACAGGACCATGGGAAAGCCTGTGTGTATCAGACCTCTGACTGAAATGTGAACTTTAAAAAAAAAAAACAGACTTTCTGTAAAAGGAGAGGCCACATCTCTCCCTTTAGCAGGAAAGTGGATCTTCTTTTCCTTTTGCACGACCAAAAGACAATACTTGAGAAACGGGTGGCCCTTTGAAAGGGAAAAAAAAAAGAAAAGATATTTGGATGAGGATGTTCGAGAGATATGGTCAAATTGAAATTGCAGCCACAATAAAAACCAGAAGACACATATTTACACCCGAGTCATTAGTTCCAGCCCAGGCATCGAGTACAGTCACTCCTAAAAGCTAAGGCTAAACATCTCGCCAAACGATTTGCCTCGGTAAATAATGTCACGTGTTGCAAAGGCACACTGTCGTAGGGCATGTTTTCCTGACAATTCTGCTCTTCGGCAGCATTTCTCCGATGGTGTAACTGCAGCTTTTGCTACTGAGAATTATAGGCTCCCGACGAGTCACATCGTGTTGTTGCCATTCTTCGACATTTGCTATCCAGAGTAACACAACGACGACAACAACAACACAGCTCTACATGCAGTTTCAGTTATCACTGAAGCAAAATGATCCGTCGTTCCCCATCAGTAAAGCCGCCGTAGGCCGGGCTGATAAAGCCCGGTCATTTCTATGAGAGGCTCATGATTGTGAGAGCATTTAACAAGCCTAGCATAAGTTTAAAATAAAAAGAAAACTTTGGGAAGGCTTGCATTCATTTTTTCCTTCTGTTGAATGATTAAGAGTGGATTGCAGTGGCATTCCTTCCCTACATCTTGGAAGTGCAAGCTAATTTAAAAAAAGGTGCTGAATCCATAATGAAGACTGGCTAATCACGATGTCTGAAAACTACATTCATTCATTCTATGCAAGTCTTTTGTTCGGATATATTGTTATGTCATTTGAAGATTTGCGGTGATGCTGGTTTTCATGTTAAACCCCTCATGCAAGTCATCGGCACTGGGAACAGAGTGGGTTTTTCCGAAACTTTTAATGGATAATTGTTTGCATGAGCCTCAGGAACTGCTAAACTTGTTTCTTTTTCATGATTTTGTCAAAATAACCATCCTATTTATTTTCCTCTTAGCATATATACTATAACCTTAAAGTTTGTGGGTGAGATTCCTGAAAGTATATAGTAGTACAGTAGCACAAAGCAGAAAGTCAATTCTGATGTTCATTGCACTTTCCTCGTGCATTTTCTTAACATGTGATGTGATGCATTATATTCGACACTAAAGTACAAGCTAAACTCTTCACGTAATGAACATTGGCCTGAAGTCTGACAAGTTTATGGGTCCGGTAAAATTGGAAAGCCTAATTTGGGTTTTTGAGTAATCCTTAGTCACCGCTCAAATGTAATAGAGGGGAAGCATAGTTTCAGATATTTAACCAAAGTCATCTAAAATCACCTTAAATATATTTTAGTACAAAAATAATTTTATCTTCAGATTTTTATTTTTATTTTTATTTTTTTTGGTCAAAAAGGAAATTTAGGTACAAAGTCATAGATTACCCTATCAAACTGTGCTACCTGCTTAACTCACTACGCAGCAGTTGTGTATGTTGTTATCTGGCTATAAATGATGCGTCAGACCATGTAATCTGATGGGTCCTGCAGACCACTCCCAGGGCTGGAGCTGTCAGAAAATCAAGCAAATGAACAAAAAATGAAAATATTTGATTTGATATACAGCACATATTATCTACGTCTTTCCTGGTTAACATGCATAGTCATTTAGCGTCATTATAAAATGATGGAATTTTAATGTCAGAAATAAAAAAAAGCAAATCCATCACAAATGCAGCACATAATTTTCATGATTAGAAAATGCAACTTCCCTGATTACGAAGTAACCCTGTGATATTTATGGAAATAAAATTCTGATTATTATTGCTGCAGAAAATTCAACTGCTAGCTTATCAGTTGACATCATGCAACTCACCCATACTATGAATAAGTTTAATTAAATGTTGCAAACATTCCCTTAAAAAGTTCAACATGTAGCAAAATTGTTGGATGGATCTGAATATGAACAGATAAAATATATATATAACAAAATACTGAAGAGAAAATGGGTAAAGCCATCTAAAATACTCTGCCATGAAACCATGTTTTGTGTAAAGAAATATATAGTTGTGTATAAAATACAGACTGTTTATCCAGTGTGCTGTTATGTAATTAATTAACCCATTTACATTTTCTTACCACTGAGAGATCTAATGAAACTACTGTGCCACCGCAAAGATGTCTCGTGTATTCAGTCCAAGGCTTTTGGTTGGAATCTGATCTCATTTAAAAATCAACAAAAATTGTAATCCTGCTTGAATATAAATCTTTTTCTACCCATAAGCAGTGAGCCCCTCCTCTATTTATTCAAAAATTCCTCAATGAAAAAACCTTCACTATGTTTTGTACTGGCCACGTTGCAATTTTCAGGGATCTCAGACTACAATGTTTTGTCAAAATGAGAAAGGATCCAAGACCATTGAGTTTACCTTGCATTGGTTAGCTTTTGCTTGATTTTAATTATTATATAAGTAATTCCTATGTGTGATATTTTTCTTGTGTTCATTTCTGTTCTCTGCTTATTGTGGTGTTCTTCCTGTGACTTTTTCGGTTATGGCGTATGTTGGCCTCATGTATTTTTTCATAAATTGATATAAAACGTTGTTTCAATGTGTTTCATGATGTTTATGGTAATTTGAACGGTGAATGGGGGTCATAGCTTTACAATTGCAGCCAAAGATTAAACTGAACAAAAGATTGTGAGTTCAGGGCAGGTTCCTACAAGACGCTGTGTGTGTGTCCGCCCCGTCACACAGTCACACAACACAGTCACACACACCCACAACGCACACCCACACCTGATGCACAGCATGACGCAGGAACAGCAGCTCTCACTTTAATTCCCTTCAATATGTGTTGATTTTGTACAAAGACATCCCTCTTAAGTTTGTTTGCTGTTTTTGTTTTTGTTTGTTTTTGTTTTCACTTTAGGCGCCCGTAGCTTAGCTGGGGGGCGTAGAGTGTACGGTAGGTCTGGTAGGGAACTACTTTATTCATTGTTTTTCTATGTTGTATACATTTTTTTTCATACATTTTGTCCTATTCATTTACATTGGCCATTTAGGTAAAGTTAGACACATTCCCAGTTGAAGAAGCACTCATGCTCACGCAGTCTGTCACAGTACATTTAAATGTTTTCCTCTGTTTGCCACTGAGTACATTCAATACAGGTCACCGAATCCCAAAATACTACACAGCTTGCTGCTATTTACATATGGATATATGGACAAGCAGAGACAAACAGATCTAACTAGAGCCCTGCCGTCAACCCGTGTTGGCTTTATTTGAACATTTAAGCACATTTCTAACTATTCACTGTATCTAAGAAACGTTAAGAGATGCATTACTGCTCTATGTACATTTGGACGGCACATCTTTTTCTTGGTCAGTTGCACCAGATTTACATGAGATGTGCATATAACCTCCTGTCAAAACTCACATTTTATAAGTACACAGTTGTTTATTTGGTTTGGTTTTATTTGTTCATTACGTTCAGTTTTATTACTATCAGTATTAAATCACCCTCTTGCTTTGACCATTGGACACATTTCTTTGTTTTAATGAACAACAGGGAGGAAAAGCAGCACACAGGGATGTGTTTCTGTGTCGGGTGTTAAAGGCATGCGGCAGGGCAGCTTATGGCCAACGTAACAGTTTTGTTTTACAAACCACCACAAATCAATGCTGCTTTTGGATAATAACCCTATTAATGTTGTAATATATGGCAAGGGCGTTTATCTTTTAATACGTTCCAGTTTAACAGCCTCCCACCAGTGCAGCAAAGGGATTCACCATTTTACAAGTCATAGTTCTGAAAAGAGACATCAATCTAAATTGTCTTCATCTAAAATTAATTTCAAAGGGAGAAAGAGCCACAGGTAAGAGGCATTTTGTGGAAAGGGGGTGGAGGGTAGATGGATTGAAATGCTAAGTCTATATTACATGGCAACAAACTGAATTTTGGCTGAATCAAAAAATATTATATTGTATTATATCATAAATATTCTCAGTTTTAGCTTGTGGGAAAGTCAAACTGCTTGCAGTCAACAACAAAATCTGATACAGGAATGTTAGGTAGTGGAGTCAGAGTCAGGGGTAATGTGTAAAGACAGTTGTTAGGTTAAATGATTAATGTAGCTTTACTCATGTATTTCTAAATGGCCTTTGAACATAGCTAGCTTTGTGTGTATGTGGGGGTAAAAAAGAATGGCTATAAAATGTTAAGTAATAATGAAGAGAAAACCCTTATAGTTTTGTTCCAAACTTTTTGGTCAAGTCAACATTTTTCCAGTTAAAATACTATGAAGAAGATTTTTAATCTCGTTTGTTTGGGTATTTAATTTAAACATTTAACTCCAATCCCTTCTTACGAGCGGAAAGGCAATGAAAGAACTGTTAATGTTTGCTGAAATGTTTTTTAAGCCATTGATTTGTAATGGTTTGTTGTGATATTCCATACATAAAAGGTTAATCCACTTTGCATCCATGGGGGCATCACCACTGTATGTATATATGTATGTGCTTATGGACAACATGCTCGTTTTATTGTACTTCCAACACCTCTTGTGAAAATGGCGACAAACTACCTCCTTTAAAAGCACCACCAGCGAGATCAGCTGGAGTTTATTGAACTATACACACCTTCAAAAAGTCCCGTTATTTGTCCTCTGTCAAATCACCCATCCATCCAGCCATCCATCCATCCATCCATTGATCAATCCCTCCGCTCATCTACCGAAGCGAACCACCTGTGCCATACTCAAGCTCCTTTGGAGGCCTGACAACTTATCAATATTTGCCTTTTGAGGGACCAGAAATTGTTCGTAGAAGAAGACGTCTAATTTTGTTAGGTCATCCTCTTTTTAAGCTAATCCAGTCTCTCTGTTGTGCATACCACTGAAGCAACGGCCTGTAACTAAGTACTATCTAGAGCCGTGTGCATGCTGGGTTTTTATTTCCCACACCAAACACTGCACCAATGGATTTCACTAACAAGCACGCCGTCAACCAGCAAGGCTGGCTCTGGTATGGGATATCAGCTTGTGTAGTATTTGGTTGGTATAAAACCTCAATAACACATGAATCGAGGCTACTGCCCAAGAGAGAGGTAATTTTGATTAGGGCATCAATAAAACATTCTGGTTAAAAGTTGGGTTTGACTTTCCTTGAAAAAAAAAAACCGTTCCAGAGAAAAATTATCATTCTAGACTCTATGGTCCAGATCCTAAACAAGGATTCGTTTCCACGATTGAACTGGCATATTAACTGATGTAGCACAAGGCCTTACAGTATTTAGTTGACTACCCTAAGGAGCTCTTTTCTAGACTTCAAAAACAAGCCAGTTTCCTAGCAACTTCTATAATGTAGTCATATTTACCCATTCGCTGGGCCGCCCTAGCTTGAACTCCCCCTTTGTGTTTCGTGTTTTCTCTTGTGCACCTCTATAACTATTATTGAGTTTTCTGTCCTTTGTCATTGTGTTTTAATGCACACAAGCTAGCATTTCAGTGTTCATAATGCCAACTAAACAGACGAGGCTTAGCTTGCGTCGGTGCATAAAAAAAAAAACTGTTGTGCCCATGCTCATAAAGCTGAATGTTCACCTGTGTGTCTGTTAATGTGCCTCTGTGCACTTCATTCAAGTGCTCTGACCACTTGGAATTTTGGGCAAGAGAGAGGAATGTTTGGAATATCTGGAGTAGTTGTATTGAAAGTACAGCAAGACAAGGGCTTAGATCCTTATGATGGATATTACTAATGGTTACACTGATTAATGCAAAGATGGAGAGAAACCCAGCAGTGCCACAAGTAAATCCAGTTCTCATGGTTAAGTCAGTAAAGGGTCAAGCAAGACATAGTGCCATGCTCATTCATCATTCATTTTTCATCTTGTCAGAGAATTACGAGTCACAACTTTGTCACATCTATAGCCCCCATGCCCATACCCATAACTTGTCAGACACTCCATGTCATGAAATCAGTGCACCCAGACTTGAGAAAGAACAGTATCTCACCAGCCTTTGGTACCAATCCAATTCCACATCAATGGCAAGGACGGCCTTTGGCACAAAATGGAGGGAGGCGGATGGAAACAGAGGCGGTCCAGCCGAACATGTGCAGCGAATTTTCTGAAATAAAGTCTTGACCATGAGGAAGCAATGATCTGAGAGGTTTTGTTCAAAGAGCAGGAGCCAGAAGGTCTGTGACATATTCCCTATAACCCACTAAAAAGAACTAGGAAAATGAAAGTCACATTTCATGTAAAGTTCATTGCGCCATAGTTATTTCAATGCTCCCTAGGAAATTAGTTGTGGATTGTTTCTCAAATGTATATAAAGAGAAAATGTGCACGAAGGAAGTAATTGTAATTTAACTTTGCTACTTTGTAAATGTGTACTTATCAAGGTCAAAGGTGCCATCTAACAGGACTGGGCCTACAAAATATTTAAGTGTGACCTCATATGATGCTGCCAAGAAACAAGTGAAGATTTGAAATGACTTGCGTGTTATATTTGAAAAAAAAAAAGAAGGACTAAATTGGGTGACCAAAACCCTTATCACAGAAATAAATTGCCGAATAATATCCCTTGTTACAAAACAAAATGCAAGTCTGATATTTTCTGCTTTTGAACTTTTCAACAAGTGCTTCCACCCACAGCACATCTTTTACCCACTCTCCAATGTACTGTATCTAAACTGTTGCAAAAAGTACAGAAAATATCGTATGGGCAATAAATGGTAGGACCTTTGTTCAGAAGATAAACGTTCTCTGCCTCGGCATACAGTTTTCTGTGCCTCTCATGTCTTAAATCTTGTTGCTCCCTCTCGATCCTGCAAAAATGCCACTGTGTCAACTAAAATGTTCCAATTAAATCTCATATTTGTGTGGCACTTCCTAAAGTATCTGTTGTTTTGCTAATACAACTGTTGATTCAAATGTCTGTCTCTGTCTCTTCTAAGGCTTGGTCTGCTCATGACACCTTTTCTTGGCTTCACAATATAATAATGTTGTCCCATTTCTTTTACAAGCCCAATTTAGAAATTTAGGTTAGCTCTTCTTGTGGTAGTAACAGTAGTTTTATGCTCATACGTGCGTATTACATTTCATTCCTTGGGGCCTTGGTAAAGAAAAATAGTACTGCTAAAAAAAGATAGTACGGCAATTATTATCTCATAATTACATGAATATGTGCAAGAAATAAACCATCCTCTAGTTTAAACTTAAGATGATGAGGTAGAATTTGATTTTATTAATGAAGCCCCCTCAAACAACTGTTAACGAGTTGACTTGAAATTCATACTTGTGTGATTTTTTTTATTCACAGTCTGTCTTCTGTGTCCACATCCTGTATCTCCAGTCTGCCGTTACAATGCTGCAGTCTGCATATCCTCTCCTGGAGATTCACTTGATGCATGTTCCTCTATCTCTCCTGTCCTCTGCCCTTTTTCTTATGTGTGGATGATTCTTAGTGTGTGCACAACAGGTCATGATACATAGCCGGCATTTTCAGGCAATGCAGACGGGCAAATTTACTGAACAACATAACGAAAACGTGTTTCAGCCGCACCATTTGATCTGCCGTTCCTTCATAACTCTATTTGGCTCCGTCAGGATGTGCAAACTAGTGTATTCTTACTGCCGGTCCCAAGCCCGGATAAATGGGGAGAGTTGCATCAGGAAGGGCATCCGACGTAAAATATTTGCCAAATCGAATACGTGGATCATAAATCAGATTTCCATACCGGATCGGTCAAAGCCCGGGTTACCAATGACCGCCACCGGTACTGTTGGCCAGCAGGGTGCCGGTGGAAACTGTGCTACAGAGGAAGATGCAGAGGACAAGACGAGATGGAAACAGATGAGCTGCTGTGGTGATCCCTAACGGGAGCAGCCAAAAGTAGTAGTAGTAGTAGTAGTAGTAGTAGTAGTAGTAGTGGTAGTAATAGTAGTAGTGGTAGTAGTCTTTCACACTGAAAGCAATGGTGCTGGTCTCCATTGACTCAGATCTTTGCTGTTTGGATCATTGTCCTTTGCTGTTCTCAAGTCCTCTTTTACACGTCCAGTACAACAGTATTATTGCTAGTAAAATGCCCCTCTCAATCTTTATGGGCAGGGTAGGTAGGCAACTCTCCATTAACAAGGGACAAAAACCAGGTTTGTTAAAAGTCACCATAACAACGCTCGGGGGAAATGCTGAAACAACGCTGCCTATCGGCATTGTCCATTAACTTGCCAGATGTATCACTGACTTTAGGTAGTCTTCTTATTGAGGGTAAGAACACAAATAACGCTGGATGCAAACAGTGTCGTAGTCACCTCCATTTCCTTTTCTATTCTTTCCAAAGTGAAAAGACAGCTCTCAAACCCTCTATTTGGGGCACACACACACAAAAAAAGTTTAAATACTCGAGACAAGGTGCCCTCCACGTGAGGTGGCTTAGAGTGTTCTCAGTAACTGGGAAGAGACTGTTGTGACCCTATCACACACTTTAAAATCCAGCATATTCGTGTTTTATCTTCAATACTGTATGACCTTATGCCAGCGATACTCATTCCTGTGCCATAGAGGGCCACGTGTTTGCCTGTCCCCAAGTGAAATCCTCTGCTGTGGTGTTGGAATGAAAACCCAAAAATACATGCATGGCCCTCCATGGCACATGTAGTTGAGTGTCGCTGCCATAACCATGATTATTAAAGGGGAACCTGTAAGTACTTGCATTATGTCACTTGAGTGCGGGTTCTGCAAATCTTGCTTTGAGTTATGGTAGGTATGGAAAGATGAACCACAGCATGTGTGCTCGGAAGTCTAACATTTACCACCGTCTGTATCCTCTCTAACTGTTACTGCTTGCTCCCTCCAGGAATCCAGTTTCGTCTCCCTACTTCCTGCAGTGTCGACCGAGCACAGCCACCTCCAGGTACACGTCCGCCCCCGTCTCTGATCCTTACCTCCATCCTAGCGAAACAGGCCTCACTCACAGCCATGCTTGCAAGCAGGACCGAGTTATGTTCTGCAGAAAGATAGAGTCTTTTAATTTTTTATTTGTTGTATTGATCTATCCGTAAAAAGTGAATGCCCATTTTGCTTTGCTTTAAGTGCAAATTAAAATTCATTTATTTTGATTACTTTTTTGGTCACTTGGGACTTATCCTTAGAATTATGCAGTTAATAAATCAGTCTCGTTAAAAGACTTACAGAATCTAATGGCACTGCTGCCATTATTAAGTCAAGTCAATTTTATTAGTGTAGCCCAATATCACAAATGTGCCTCCGGGGGCTTTACAGCAACACAGAAACTGTAGGGGGAAAAGAAAAGTTGTGAAAAGGCAAAACAGTGATATATCAGATGGGGAGAAGTATTGGGTGTGGGAGTTTGTATTGTTTTGCAGACTCACGCTCTGCTTCTAAGTAAGAGAAGGCCCGCTTTGTGAAAATGCCCCCTCTGCTTGACCGAATGCTTCAACTTGTCAGTTTCTTCATTTTCCAAGAATTTAACATCACAAATATGTTTATGGAGGGCAGCGTTCCCATTTTATAGCACGATACTCAATGCACCTCCAGTATGTGGGGCCTTATTTGACAAACTGCCCAGTGCTGCATTATCCTCCAAACAGACTAACCAAATTCAAACCCAGCCAAACGCAGCTGCAAATCTAGAAGTCATCTGCTTTACTCCCAGTATAAATCACATCACTGTGTCAGTTATGCCATCTTCACAGACTGCAGTGGGGTTGACCAGGGCATGCTTAATTCATAAGCTCCATTAAGTTGTTTAAATAAATACAGGCTTTTGTACACCTTGGTAATCCCACCAGCTTGTTCCTGTGCATGTGTCTGGCAGGCTCTGGTTCCATTACCAGTCCTTCATTCCTTAAAAGTAGAAGAGACGATTTAACTAGAGTCAGGTTGCCTCATCGAATGGATCATTAAAAGGGGAAAAACAGTCATTTAAAAGAAAATGACATTATTCTAGAGGCATGATTAAACACGATTAAATACTGCAACGGGCTCCTCCATGCGCATTTTGTAAGAAGGCGGTGGGGAAACCACCAAATGCCAGCGTCATCAGCATAAACAGCAACACCCTGTTCAGCTGACACTGCCAATCAGCGTTGTTTAGCCTTGGCCTTACGGCAATGGACGCTGGCTTCTATAAAAGAAAAAAGAAGAAAAAAAAAGCCAGCTAGGATGTGACTGCCCTTTTGATTTAAAAAAAAAGATGATTCACTGTTATGGAGTCACATAAAGTATGTTTTATGCCATTTAGCAGTGTCTCGGCCTTATCTCACCCATTCATTTTACAGATGCTGTTTGCACTTATTAAGGTAAGGTAGACGGCACTCGCAAATGAAGGAATGATAAAAGAGATGGCGAGTGGCGCATAAACCTTTCTCCTGTTCGAAAGCAAAAATAGGAGAAACTTGAGAGCATTGAAAGGATGGATCCCTCTTCCAGGACAAATAGGCCATACAGGTTCTGAGTGGGCAAGGTTGAAAATGAGGTAGAAGATTCAGAAATAAAACACTTCATGAAACCACTTGGTGACTAACACTTAGTGATAATGAATCCTTGCAGAGCAAAATGCAAATAAACTCAAGAAGCCTGCTTTAGAATGGACGCGATAAACAGCCGGGGCAGGTGCCGAAACCCAAGAGCTGAGTGCGTGTTTACTGTTGTGTGGTAGGGCTGTGGTACTCTGTTCAGTTGTTGATGCAGCTAACTGCTCAGGGAATAAAATGGTCCTTGTGCTCGGTTGTTTTGATCAGATGGTATTGATTCTCAGATGGGGTCGGGGGGGGGGTAGTGTGAGGAGTTGATGATGATCTTGCCTGTGCACTTCCTGGACCCACAGTAGAAGAGATCCCTGAGGCGGGTTAGGTTGTGGCCGATGATCCTATCTGCTGACTGGAACATGTATCCCCATCTGGTTTTGTCCCATGTGATGCTCAATTCTAAAACAGACATTTTTGGAAGAGGTTAGGAAGAACTGAGTAGAAATGAAAAGACATCGTCTGTAGCAGGCTTAACCTCTTCAGCTGTTGTAGTAAGTACATACACTGTCTGCTAGTTCTCTTTATGGTGATGGAATCTAGGCCTGTATTCCCCCCCCCCCCCATTTCTGATGCAGAAGGAAAATAATCTGTTCCCACATTCCCTGAAACCTGAGTCATAAATTTTCTTTTCTTTTGGTAAGGGAGGGCTTTGCCGGAAGTCCATGATCATCTCTACAGTCTCCACAACAATAAGCTTCAGGGGTCTTTTTGCATGCGCCATGACACTGGTTGCTCAAACTTCTTCTTGTATGCTTAATTATTGCCATTACATTTACAGTATGTCCAGTCTAGTCAAGTCAAACATTATTCATTTAGCACATTTCATACACAGGGCAACACTGTGCTTTAAATTGAGACAATCTCTGTCGATGCAGTCCCCGGTCTCGTCAGATCCGACTATGGCCGGACTCGATGAAGCAGCAATCATTGGCAACGCTGTCTTCGGGAGGGGGGTGGAGTCGGCTTGTGTTCATCACATGAATGCGTCTCTGTGTTTGGGGGGGAAAAGCAGTGGTTCGGCCTGGATTCACCTTGTCATGAAAGTGGCGAGGCGTCTCCTTTGAGACTGCCGGCCGGAGAGACGCAGTTGGCGAATGCAAGCAGTACGAGGGTGGGTGTTTGAACTAAAATAGGGATCGATTGGCCACTAAATTGGGAGAAAAAGGGAAAAATTAGAAATAAATTTATGAAATAAATAAATAAAGAGACAATAAAATCAAAACACAATCATAAAAGTGCAAATGTAGAAAATGAATATGCATATCAACAGGTGTTAGTGCAGTTATATAGGAATCGGAGCAGAATATACAAATATCAAAATATACAACACACACACACACACACACACACACACACACACGCACACACACACAGCCCTCAAGAACTTAGCCGTAGGCTGTTGTATAAATTAAGATTTTTAAACTGCTTTTAAAAGTGCTCAGTGTGAGGGCCTCTCTCAGGTCCTCGGGCAGGGCATTCCATCTACTTGGGGCGTAAATACTTAATAAATACAGCTTTAGCGTTAGCACGAGGGATGTTTAAAAGCCCACTGCCTTTGGACCTGAGAGATCTTGCTGGTTTGTATCTAATTAGCTTGTCTTTTATATACTGAGGTGCAAGGCCACTTAGAGCTTTGTATACAAGTAACAGAATTTTAAATTCAATTCTAGTTTTGACAGGGAGCCAATGCAGAGATCTAAGAACAGGTTGTTCATATTTTTTTAGTTCCGATGAGAACATGTGCAGCCACATTTTGAATTAACTGTACTTGCCACACAACTGATTTTGGGAGGCTGGTGAATAGACCAATAGAGTAGTCTAGTCTACTTGTTATAAATGCATGCATTAATTTTTTCAGTCCGATTTTGATAGAAAGCCCCTTAATTTTGAAGTGTTTTTAAGATGGTAGAAAGTTGATCTTGTGAGATGACTAATGTGGCTCTTAAAATTTAGATCACCATCGATGATTGCACCCAGATTTCGAGCTTCACTTTTGCATTCCAAAGACAGAGAGCTGAGATGAGCTGCAATTCTCTGTCTCTGAGTCTTTGCACCAAAAATTAGTATTTCTGTTTTGTCTTTGTTCAGTTGTAAAAAGTTCTCTGACATCCATAGATCAATATCATCAATCCACTGAGTTTGGGAATATATGAGAACTAGATCATCAGGATATAGGGATAGTTACAGTTGTGAATCATCTGCATAATTATGGTAATTTATTTTGTGTTTCTGTATAACATGTGCGAGTGGGAACATATACAGATTAAATAGTAATGATCCGAGAATCAAACCTTGGGGTACTGCACATATAATACCCACTTTGTCCGAGGCAAAGTCTCCAATGGACACAAAGAACTGCCTGTCCTGTAGGTATGTTCTAAACCAGTTGAGAACCGGGCCAGATAGGCCAACCCATTTTTCTAATCTCTCTAGTAAAATATCATGCTCAACAGTGTGAAAGGCGGCACTGAGATCCAGGAGCACAAGAACAGTTAATTTTTTAAAATCCATGTTCCTACGCAGATCGTTCACAACTTTGATAAGTGCTGTTTCTGTGCTATGGTGAGATCAAAAACCTGATTGATCAATGGCTAGAAGGTTGCTTGACATTAAATAGTTATTAAACTGAGAACAAACTGTTTTTCAAGTATTCTGCTGAGGAATGGTAAATTGAAGATGGGCCTAAAGTTCGCAATAACTGTCACGGTTGCTCTTCTGTTTTAAGTGATGTTTCTGGAAAACTGGAGGGTAGGTTCATTTCTGGATCTTGAGGCACTAATGTTGTGTCTAATGGCAATAACTTTGTTACTGAAGGATGTCGGCAATTGCTCACATTTTTCAGTGGACACCATGGAGATGGTTGGAGATAATAAGTTGATAAACAGTAGAGAAAAGCACTCTACTATTGTTAATGTTTCAAATAACTCCATTGACTTCATGGACAAGGTCCAAGGCGTAAAACTGGAACCGGATGAAACCATGGTATCCTACGACGTGACCTCGTTATTCACCTGCATCCCAACCATGGAGGCTTTGGAAACTGTGAGGCAACGTTTGCTACGGGATGACACCCTCCACAATAGGACCAACCTCAGCCCAGACCAGATTTGCCAACTGCTGGACCTTTGCCTGAACACTACATATTTCCAATTCAGGGGCCAGTTTTACAGACAGAAACACGGCTGTGCAATGGGCTCACCAGTATCGCCCATTGTGGCCAATTTATATATGGAAGAGGTAGAACACAGGGCCCTGAACTCCTTCAGAGGAACACCTCCGAGCCACTGGTTCAGATATGTGGACGACACATGGGTCAAAATCCAAACGCAAGAGGTGCAAGCGTTTACCAAACACATCAACTCAGTGGACAAGAACATTAAGTTCACAAGGGAAGACGTAAAGAACAACAGTTTGCCCTTCTTGGACTGTGACGTCCACATTGGGGAAGACAGGAGCCTCCACATTGGGGTTTACAGGAAACCTACACACACAGACCAATATCTACTTTTCGACTCACACCACCTGCTGGGACACAAACTGAGCATCATCAGAACTTTGCAACACAGAGCTGACAATGTGCCCAGCAGCACTCAGGCCCAACGAGAAGAACACAAACACCTGAGGGGAGCTTTAAAAACCTGCAGCTACCCCAGTTGGACCTTTGTGAAAACTGCAACACGTTCCAAAAAGACCAACCGGGTGAGCAACGAGGAGAAAAGGAACAGAAGGAAGAGCACAGTCATCCTATATGTTTCTGGGGTCTCCGAGAAACTCAGGAGAATTTTCAACAAACACCACATCCCGGTATACTTCAAACCCAGCAACACACTCCAACAAAGACTGGTTCATCCCAAAGACCGTGTACCACACACCCAAAAAAGCAATCTGGTGTATGCTGTACAATGCAATGAGGATTGCACTGACCTATACATAGGAGGAACCAAACAACCACTACACAAACGGATGGCCCAACACAGAAGGCCAAACTCCTCAGGACAAGACTCAGCAGTCTATCTACACCTAAAGGAGAAGACACACTCCTTCCAGGACAGCAACGTACACATTTTGGACAGAGAAGATAGATGGTTTGAAAGAGGGGTGAAGGAAGCCATCTATGCGAAACTGGAAAAACCAACCCTCAAGAGAGGAGGAGGTCTGCGACACCACCTGTCTCCCACTTACAATGCCGTCCTTTCATCTCTACCTAGGAGACTCAAGAAGCCTAGCCTCCAAGAACAACAGTCGGTCACTAACGGCTCCAACGACTCTCATGACCACTGAACAATGAAGTCGAAACTAACACCCCCAACGACCATTGCTGCTAAACAAATGCAAATCAACAGCTCCGATGGCGACGGGTGTGGCCAAACATCGGTACACAAAAGAGCCACTCATATCTATGGCTCTGTTAACGACGGGCGTTGGTAAACATCAGATCACAAAGAGCCATGGACATCTATAGCTCTGTCAACGACTCCAAAGAGGATAAATTCTGGGTCTCATCACCAGCCAGTCAGACTAGCTTGGTCTAGTCAGAAAGGCACGAACTGAGGAAGCCTCTTGGATGAGAGGCGAAACGTCTTCACAGATATATACCAAGTCCAGTTGCACTTGATTCAACTCCTTTGGATAACCATGACCTGGATGAATGAGAACATTCACAGACATATTTTCAATAATGATTTTAGAGAAGACTGCCTGGCCTGTTTAATTTGTTTGTTGTAGTTATTCAGTCTCTCCTTGTAGATTTCATGGTGAACCCGAAGTTTAGTCTTTCTCCATTGCCATTCTGCCTGGTGACACTGTCTCTGGAGCTGCCTAACTACACACACACACACACACACACACACACACACACACACACACACACACACACACACACACACACACACAAACCAAAATAGAACTCTTTGCCACACTTAAACACACCGACGTCAACAAAGATCTGCTACACTTACACCACACATTTCTTAGTAGAAAATGCAATTTCTTACCTGATGGCTTCAGCTTTCCCTTACAACCATCTTCCTTGTCTTGTTTTCCTTGTCTGGGTGCAAAATCCTTTACAATGTCTTTAAAGTCCATCTGTTTAGCCAGTTCACACTCAATGGCAAATATTGCGTATTACTTATATTTAGGATGAACATAATTATTGCTGGCCTCCATGATGCCCCCCCCCCCCCCCGTGGCTGAGCACTAGAAAGCTTTCCCCTTTTTTCTCCCCTTATGGGCAGCACTGGTACTTGGATACCACTGTCCATGGTTTTGCTTTTGTTCCCTCAGATGGCAGGGCTACTGATGGACAAGAATAGTACAGGGTTTTGTTTTTGTTTTTTTTGGGGGGGGGGGCTTATTGACACTCATCCCTATGTTGAGAGGCAATTGGAGGGTTAAACGTCTTTTCCTTACACAAGCCTGTCATCATTTTGTTAATGGGCCAACTGAGGATGCATGTAGTGTAATATAATAGTACATAAAATATCTATTTTCCATCCTCTGAAAAACACTTTCAAAGTATGAGTAAAAATCAGTACAGCTACCTAACATACAGTACTTTCATACTTTAGTATCTTTGCTTAGGGAATAGTCAGTATCTGTAATTTCAATCACCTCCAGAGCCGAGTTCGTTTCAGACAGCAGTGGATAAGAAAGACAATGAGATGAACTTATCTTGCCAGTGACGTTTCTTAAACCTGAACTTACTGGAAGACGAGCAGGAACTTTACTTCAATTAAGAAGGTGGGAAAAATCCTTGCCCTTTTTGTTAAGAGTATCTTTTTAGTGTAAGCCATGGGAGGCTCGGAATATATTTTTTTTGGGGTTGAGGAGGGTAAGCAGACAGCACTTAGAGACTTAAAGCACCATCAGACAGAGCCAGCACCAGCTATGGCCTGACACTGTGGTCCAACGAAGCTATTTGTTCACAGATGGAGTAAATGAGGCTTATGAAATGAAGACACATAGACCCAACAGCCACTACGGAGTCATGAGTCTTGAAAGTAAATTTTCACCCAGTAAAAGTTTGGTGTAACAGATTTCCACTTTGTGGTCCCATTCAATGACTCTTATGCCAGTTGTACACCAAACTGGTAATTTTCAACTGTTTGGGCAATTGGGGGCACTTGTGTCTGAAGGTCGGTTCAAATTATCTTGTATTGTGAAAGGGTTCAGCACTCAAGGCTTTGACCCTTCAACAGCCCGAGACCCATCACAAGCAGATGAGATTTTTAAAATGTGTTTGATTTGGTCAGGGCCAGACTGCATGGCAGGCATCCTGTTGTGTGAATTGTTCCACACTTGCCAAAATTGAAATTTGAGAGCACTGCAACTATCTAGGTGAAGTAGTAGTTGTAAACTATGGTTTCTTCAATTCAGTCAGATTGCTGTTTATGAAGATCTGTTTATTATCCATGGATAGGCACTCTCAATTAATGATTGAACAGCCACCAGAATTAGGGCCATCTGTTTGATGTTATGATCCAGTTTAGGTAGGTGAACTGATCCGTGGTAATGTGGAAACAATCCAACATTGTAGTAACTAAATCTAAAGATGTACAATCCCAGTCATAAACTTGGACACACCTACTCGTGTAGTTTTACTTTAATTTTACTAAATTTCACTAAATTACAAAATAAAAAAAATGTTGGGTTGGAGGGGATGGGGGCATTTCACAATGTTTATTTTCTAAATTTAAAATCATTTTGGAGGGGCGTCTGGGTAGTGTCGCAGTCTATTCCATTGCCTACCAACACAGGGATCACCGGTTCGAATCCCCATGTTACCTCCGGCTTGGTCGGGCGTCCCTACAGACACAAGTGGCCGTGTCTGCGGGTGGGAAGCAGGATGTGGGTGTGTGTCCTGGTGGCTGCACTAGCGCCTTCCCTGATTGGTCGGGGCACCTGTTCAGGGGGAGGGGGAGGGGGAACTGGGGGGAATAGTGTGATCCTCGCATGCGCTACGTCCCCCTGGTGAAACCCCTCACTGTCAGGTGAAAAGAAGCGGCTGGCGACCCCACATGTATTGGAGGAGGCATGTGGTAGTCTGCAGCCCTCCCCGGATCAGCAGAGGGGGTGGAGCAGTGATCGGGACGGCTCAGAAAAGTGGGGTAATTGGCTGGATACAATTGGGGAGAAAAAAGAGGGGAACTAAGCCACACAAAAAAAAAAATATATATATATATATATATATATATATATATATTCTAGAAAGAAATTCAGATATAGGCAATGATTTCAAGATTTTGAAAAACACATTCGGTCAGGTCCAAACTTCTGACTGGTACTGTACTTTGTCAAATTGGACGTTGCTGTTAATCAGTAGAGCCAACACATTAGCCTGTAAGCTACGTAACCATGTCCAAGACGGCACCTTCATTAATTACATAATGTACATGTCGTGGTAGTGTCTTAGACATTGGCAACAGACACAAAAAGAAGAGCTTTCACAACAGAACCATGTGTGGGGGAACTTTTCTACTTGGGCCATCACAAGGATGAAGATATTTATTCTAATCAACTCACTGCTGATGGGAAAAACACATTACACGTTTGAGCTGAAAGATGGTAGACTTGACCCTGTCAATCTTTTGAATGTCTTTTCCGTATATGTATTTTTATGAACAACAACGAGGCGCTTATAGGAATATATTTAAATGATGTTCTGTTGGGTATCTAGCCATCTAACATAAATGCTACTTGGTAGAATGGAAAACCAGCAGTACTTGGGATCCCAGGACTGGAGTTGGGAACAACTGATGTAGTGTGCTCTCATTTCCAAGGAGAAAGCTTGAATTTTCTCGAGAGCAGCTGTTAAGTCTGGCCTGCCTGTTTCGGGCATGAGATGTTAAGAGTTTAGGATATATAATTAAAGCTGTATTCTGTCAGCTTCTGAAGAACCTAATGGACAGCTGGAGGAAGAACCCTGAAAGAGCCATCTCAGATGGAATAAAAGTAAAAACCCTCCCCTTGTTTACCTCAGATCAGTAGCCAGAAGCCAGTGAACAGTGTCCAGACATATGGCGGTCTTGACTAAATTATGGATTTTTCTCTTTTGTGGTATTCTTCAGAATCCTTCTGTTTACACACTGCCTTGTGCAACCCAGCTGAAGGCATGAAGCAACCTTATGGAAGCTACTTGCCAATCCATTTATGAGCCCCACTAAGTCTGATAAAGTATTTAAAGGGAGCGACACACTGTGAGTTACTGTTAACTCAGCATTCACAAAGAATATCATTCAAGAGGATTTTCATTTGTTGGCATTAAGTTAATGCCTCCCAAGAGCCAACATTAAGAAGTGGCTCTATCATAGGTGGAGGAGGACTCCGTCAATGTGAGCCTGAGCATCCCATACTAATGGATGAAATAACCAACCCCCAAAAAGCACTTGTATTGGTTATCGTTTGGAGCTTGGAGAACAGCTAAAGCCTTCACTTAACAGCAGCACCGTAGGCCCAGTAGGAGCTGTCTGACAGTAGTGGGTTTCCAATCAGCCAATGGCAGCTGGTCGTGAGTCCCTGTTTACTTTAGCAGTTTAGCGGATTTGGTTTCGATACCTTATACAGCACTATAGATGGACAAACTTTGCATGATAATAACCAAAACAGAATTTGTCATAAATCTTGGGAAGTCATTCAAAATGTATTACAACTAGGGGCATCTGGGTGGCGTAGCGGTCTATTCCACTGCCTACCAACACGGGGATCGGCAGTTTGAATCCCCGTGTTACCTCCGGCTTGCTCGGGCATCCCTGCTGACACAATTGGCTGTGTCTGCGGGTGGGAAGCTGGATGTGGGTACGTGTCCTGGTCGCTGCACTAGCGCCTCCTCTGGTCGGTCAGGGCACCTGTCCGGGGGGGTACTGGGGGGAATAGCGTGAGCCTTCCACATGCTACATCCCCCTGGTGAAACTCCTCACTATCAGGGGAAAAGAAGCGGCTGGTGACTCCACATGTATCAGAGGAGGCACATGGTAGTCTGCAGCCCTCCCTGGATCGGTAGAGGGGGTGGAGCAGCGACCGGGACGGCTCAGAGGAGTGGGGTAGTTGGCCGGGCGCAACTGGGGAGGAAAGAAAAAATGGGGGGGGGGGGTCAAAAAAAGAAAACGTATTACAACTAATAAGACACACTGATTACGGTCCATGTGGAAAGTCTCATGTCACTCATTTTAATTTCATACGGGTAAAAATGTATTCGGTAACAGAAATGTTACAATTCAGCCTCGCAAAAGAGTGAAAATGTCATATTTCATGTTGGTTGATTCACCCTTTCCTTTTAATTTTAGTATCCACCCACTGCGTCTTGTAAAAGAAGAGCAGCCCTTTTAAGCTGAAGGAAGAAATCTAGGTCTCGTCTTAGATGAACACGATTTTGTATTTTCCTTTTTGTTGAATTAATCACCTATATTTCCAGTTGATGTGAGTATATTAGGGTGTGTGAGGGAAGCGCGCCTGTGTGTGATTACTTTAACATGTTCCCCTGTGCAAGGCACCTGACACTTGTCCTATTTAAAGTGGTTGTATTCAGCGGAATAATAATAATAATAATAATAATAATAATAATACAGAATACACCATATAAATGAATTAACTGGCAAATGGATGTACTGAGTGGTTGGATAGATGCGCTGGTGACAGTGAATGAGCTGGTATTTGCATACTCATTTGAGCTACCTCTCCATTTCTCTCACTGCCTCTGCTTTTGAAGATTTCTGTATTGTTTTTTTTTTCTTTTTCAATAATTTAAGTCTAAGTCTTCCCTGGTGAGTCGTGTAGCGGTTTTCCATCTAACCATGTTATGCAATCTTCTGTTTTGTTTAAAAAAAACTCAAAATAAGTGAAACAATCCTACAGTAAAGACTGCCCTCCCCCCCCCCCAGTAACATGACATGGCATAACCCTCTCTGGGCCACTCGGTGCCAAAAGAATTAGACTATTTAGATAGATAGATTCAAGCATCCCTCTTAGATAAGCCCCAAGATGTTCCAATAAATCTTTCTTTTTTCTTTTTGCACCAGAATGCACATCTTATTTAATTATTTCGTTACTACTTACATTTATTGGTTACGTTAAAATGATTTGGCATTGCTAAATTTGATAAGAATAATGCATTTTGGGTCAATTTCGAGCCGGCGTTCTTCAAATCATGTTGTGAATTTAAAAAAAATTCTCCAATTGAGAATGGCATATTAGTTCTGTTGCTGGCTCATCGAGCTGGATTACCAACACTGCCTCATATGCCCCCCAATCAACACGGGGCATATCAGCCAGTTGTTCTTGCTTTCAACTATTGTTGCTTTCCAGCTCTTAGACCCCCCCCCCCCCAAAAAAATCTTGATCTCATAGTTTCCCTGGCTTAACTCCCTAGCAAGCACTAATCCCACTTCATGCTGTGATGCTCTTATGAAATGCTGCACACACTATGCATACACTGGCGCACTCTGTATGCACCACCGGGCCCTTGGCAGCTTCTGGCCTCATCCCTCATTCTTTTTTTTTTTTTGTTATCCTCTGCCCCTGTCTTGCCCGTCTCCCTCTCAACCTGCTTGTGCTCTGCAGCAGTGTCATATACCCCCAGTTTCAAGAAGACTCCACCTCCTGTGCCCCCGCGCACCACCACCAAGCCTCTTATCTCTGTGACAGCCCAGAGCAGCACAGAGTCCACCCAAGATGCCTACCAGGAGGGCAGGCATCCACGAGGCGGTCTGTGGACCACGGATAGCCTTGGACGTGCCATCTACAACTCCACAGACAGCCTGGACAGCACCAAGGCAGTCTCACTTGCCATGGAATCAGCAGCGGGCAAGAGGCATGCTTCTTTAGGCAGCCACAGTTCAGTCCAAACGTGTGACAAGGCCGTGCTGGTATCCAAGGCTGAGGAGTACCTCAAAACCCCACGCTCTTCCATTGGAATCCAGGTAACCACATGGCTGTTTCTGCAGCTCTCTCTTCCACTCCCACAGTCTCAACTGCCCACATTTCACTCTTACATCTGCTGGACAGCTGCTCAGATGACTGTAGCATCTGGTAGCTGTCTCAGGGATAATTTTTTTTCCTCTGATATTCAAATGGTCATTTAGTCTGTGACTTGTCTAAAAGGTAAGTAAAAGCGAGGGGCGTCCGGGTAGCGTGGCGGTCTATTCCGTTGCCTACCAACATGGGGATCCCGGTTCAAATCCCCATGTTCCCTCCGGCTTGGTCGGGCGTCCCTACAGACACAATTGGCCGTGTCTGCGGGTGGGAAGCCGGATGTGGGTATGTGTCCTGGTCACTGCACTAGCGTCTCCTCTGGTCGGTAGGGGCACCTGTTCAGGGGGAAGGGGAACTGGCGGGAATAGTGGGATCCTCCCATGCACTACGTCCCCCTGGTGAAACTCCTCACTGTCAGGTGAAAAGAAGCGGCTGGCGACTCCACGTGTCGGAGGTGGCATGTGGTAGGCTGCAGCCCTCCCCGGATCGGCAGAGGGGGTGGAGCAGCGACTGAGATGGCTCGGAACAGCGGGGTAATTAGCCAAATTCAACTGGAGAGAAAAAGAGGGAAAATCCACAAAAAAAAGAAAAAAAAAGACATTCATGCTCATCTAAGTGGGAATATTTTTTTGCGATGAGCAAAGCTGTAAAGATGATGGTGCCCCATGTGACTCCCAGTCTGGATTTGAGACCACCTTTGAGACCAGGCAATGGAGCTATTCAGTTATGACATTAAAAAAAAAGTGCATGTCTCACTTTATGAAAAAAAAAATAGCTATCACACTCCAGTTATCACCACTTCTCAGCTGTGTGGGCACAACTTTGCTCCTTGATTTTTGAACCTGTCTCACAGAAAATGTCCATAAATTTAAATTTATGTTTGAAAATTCACAATTGCAACCATTTAATTGCAACCATTTCATTTCAGGGTTGGCATTCTGCAGTTCACTATCTGTTTAAGAATGCTGTGAACTATGCAAAAATTATTTAGTAAAAAAATAATAGTAGCCGAGTCTCAAAAATATTTTAAAGTGAGAAACATGCACAGTCCTTTTGTAAATTTGCAAATAAGTTAATTAGGTTTAAGTCAAGAATATTTTGCCGCATGTTTTTCCCGTTGCATAAAATTCCATATTGTTCAGAAGAACCTGCTCTCAGACATTTTGACTGGGGTTTACCTTAATATGAGTCAGGATGTAGTTTGCCAGTTCACCTCATATGCTTAAAACTTTTCACAGCTCGTGCTAAAGACAAGCTTGTGCAGTTGTTTTACTGACAACTACATAACAAAAGTAAAGCCTCTGAATATAAATGTAAAGGAATTGTTGTAGCAACTATTGCCTATTAATTTACCAGATTGATTATGGCTATGGGTTGCATTTTCAATTAACTAATGCAATAAATATTGTAAAATATTGATTGATATTTATAACTTCTTGTTGATAAAAAATGTAATAAATCAAAACCTGCCTTTTCTTCGTGTTTGGGGAATAGATACAGCAAATAAAAAGCATTTAACTCTGCTTGTTGCCAGTAATAACTGACACTACTACTACTACTACTACTTTTGGCTGCTCCCATTAAGGGTCGCCACAGCTGATCATCCATTTCCATCTCTTCCTGTCCTCTGCATCTTCCTCTGTCACACCAGCCACCTGCATGTCCTCCCTCACCACATCCATAAACCTCCTCTTTGGCCTTCCTCTTTTCTTCTTCCCTGGCAGCGCCATCATATTCAGCATCCTTCTCCCAATATACCCAGCATCTCTCCTCCACACATGTCCAAACCATCTCAATCTTCTTGCTTTGTCTCCAAACCGTCCAACCTGAGCTGTCCCTCTAATATACTCGTTCTTAATCCTATCCATATTTGTCACGCCCAATGAAAATCTTAGCCTCTTTAGCTCTGCCACCTCCAGCTCCACCACCTGTCTTTCCATCAGTGCTATCATCTCCAAACCATATAACATAGCTGGTCTCACTATCATCTTTTAAAACTTCTCTTTAACTCTTGCTGGTACCCTTCTGTCGCAAATCACTCCTGACACTCTTTTCTACCCACTCCACCCTGCCTGCCCTCTCTTCTTCACCTCTCTTCCACACTCCTCTTTACTTTGAACAGTTGACCCCAAGTATTTAAACTCATCCACCTTTGACACATCTACTCCTTGCATCCTCACCATTCCACTGTCCTCCCTCTTGTTCACGCATATGTATTCCATCTGGCTCCTTCTGACTTTCATTCCTCTTCTCTCCAGTGCATACCTCCACCTCTCCAGGCTCTCCTCAACCTGCACCCTACTCTCACTACAGATCACAAGGTCATCCGCGAACATCATAGTCCACGGAGACTCCTGCCTGATCTCGTCCGTCAACCTGTCCCTCACCATTGCAAACAAGAAAGGGCTCAGAGCCGATCCTTCATGTAATCCCACCTCCACCTTGAACCCATTTGTCATTCCAACCACACACCTCACCACTGTCAGACGTCCCTTATACATACGTATGCTGCACCACTCTTACATACGTCTCTGCCACTCCTGAACAGGCACCGTCTTATGATTTCTCTAAATCCACAAAGACACAATGTAATTCCTTCTGGCCTTCTCTATACTTCTCAATCAACATTCTCAAAGCAAACATCACATCTGTGGTGCTCTTTCATGGCATGAAACCATACTACTGCTCGCTGATCATCACCTCTCTTCTTAACCTAGCTTCTATTACTCTTTCCCATATCTTCATGCTGTGGCTGATCAACTTTATACCTCTGTAGTTGCTACAGCTCTGCACATCACCCTTATTCTTGAAAATCAGTACCAGTATGCTTCTTCTCCACTCCTCAGGCATCCTCTCACTTTCCAAGATGGTGTTAAACAATCTAGTTAAAAACCCCACTGCCATCTCTCCTAAACACCTCCATGCCTCCACAGGTATATGTCACCAGGACCAACTGCCTTTCCACTTTTCATCGTCTTCATAGCTGACCTCATTTCCTCCTTGCTAATCAAACTCATTTCCTGATTCACTATCCCCACATCATCCAACCTTCTCTCTCTCTCTCATTTTCTTCATTCATACACCTTCCACCTTCTCAACACACTCTCCTCGCTTGTCAGCACATTTCCATCTCTATCCTTCATCACCCTAACTTGCTGCCCATCCTTCCCATCTCAGTCTGTCAAGCCAATTGGTACAAGTCCTTTTCTCCTTCCTTATTGTCTAACCTCTCATACAACTCACCATACGCCTTTTCCTTTTCCTTCGCCACCTCTCTCGTTGCTTTACACTGCATCTCCTTGTACTCCTGTCTACTTTCTTCATCTCTCTTGACTATCCCACTTCTTCTTTGCCAACATCTTTCTCTGTATACTTTGCTGTACTTCCTCATTCCACCACCAAGTCTTATTGTCTTCATCAGGTGCAATGGCAGCTTGCTGAGATCAACATTGTGGTTGGTAAAGTAGCAGGTGAATTAACAAGCCAGTAGCTATATCATGCCACCCTGTGCCACTGCTATAAGCAGTGATAATGTCAGGTCCACTGTGATTGTATTTTTGCCATTTTAGCAAGCTAGCTTTGCCATGTGCTAAGATAAAAATATCTTCAAAATAATTTAAGAAATTCCTGTCTCGTGACTGACTAAAACCCAGTTTCCTATTGATATTAAGCGGATCATAGCTAATTGTTGTTACGCCAAAACTCCTAACAACTGGAAGGAAGTAAAGTTTTATACCAAACATACAAATAAACAAACAAACTTCACAGGAAGGTGTAACCATTACATATGTCAGGGTCCATGTAACTTGGCAACAAATATCTGGAATTTTCTCTATCTGTCTGAGGCATAATGATTTACATTTTATAGTCTGGCTATCTGGCTGTAAAGCTGCTAGTCCACCTTTAATAAGTATGTGAATATTAGCGGACCAAATGTTGTCATCAAATTCATGCAGACCTCAAGTTATTTTTTTTAATTGCCCATTGATATGTTTTCAAACATATGCCCAGGCCTACATAGAGAAAAGGGAAAACAATATGATTAAAGAGCAATTTCCTGATTATATATGGCTGTAATTTACTTTGATCATTCTACCATTTTGCTGCTAGTCAAAGTGAGGAAAAACATCTTCTCACTTTGTGGCCTAATTTCTGTGAATGTTGATAGAATCATCCAAACCATACGTCCCCCTGCCTTACTTCATTTTTAACAAAATAAAGAATTTCTCATGATCACCTCAAAATTATTTATGTTTCTCGCCATTAAGACAGAAATTGGTTTTGATGTTTGGTCACACATGTTTTTCTCTCGTCTTTCTTGCTCTCTCCTTTATGAAAATTATTAAAAGCATGAATTATTAATTAATTGGTAATATTTAGTTAATAAGTAATTACAATTATATCTAGTTATAGTTATAATTATAATAAATTGCTAATTATAATTCATTATACTTATAATACATTATAATCAATTGATTAATTAATCGTTAATTATTAAAAGACTATTAAAGCATACATGTAAAGAAAAATCTCTAAAATTCAACAAAATTGCATTTTCACCACAAAGTCAAACTGGATCCTCTTTTTCTCGCGATAGACAGTCCACCAAGGAATGAGTAGCACCCGACTTTGTAAAAATCATCATCATGATCAGCATCATCCTCTTCACTGTCATCTTCCACGGCATCATCAAAATATTCTCTAGAACAGTATTTACCCTTAGAACTCCATCATCTCAGGTTAGTACATTTATATTTGACATTTGATACAATATCCAACATGTTTGGCATCTCTTGAAAAACAACCTGTATTGTATATTTTCTAGGGCTGAAAAGGGGGTGTGTTAATTTTATGTGTCAGTGCACTTGTGCCTGTGGCTGTGTTTTGGACAACAGTCTCATAAAGTGATCCATGTATGGGGATACAGATGGACCTAGTAAATGACGGTCCATATAAATGCCATCTGTAACAGGAAGATAGTCATCTGCTCTGATGGAAAGCGTGAACCTACTCTCCTACTCACCCCTCTCTCTTATTGTAGGGACGCCTAGACATACTATATTACTTATTATATTATTTACTATATTTCTGCTAGCAATTTGACCAAGGACTGGAAATTCAGTTTGCTTGCTTTGTTGGCATTTGTCCCTTTGACATAACAAAAAATTGGGTATTTACGTGAGTCAAGCCCCCAATTGAGTGTTTATTGGGAAATCTCATTTACACATATTAATATACATTCTTGAGGAGATCTCCATACATAGGAAATAAACTGCTTGCAAATTTTGCAACACCTTATTATTCAGAATTACTGTTTTTCTTACTTTGTTACAATCCTAAAGATTATTTGCAAACAAGTGTCCTTTGTGATACTTCCTGTTGCTGCATGAATATCTACTAAATCATGAACCCTGCTGCAGTTTATTTTACTGTCTACTGTTGGGTAGTTGCTTACATTCCCAGAAAAACAATGTACACTATATCTTCAACATAGCAGCCACATGTGGAAGAAGAAGGCAGATAGTAGCCCCAAGAAGGCAGATAGTAGCCCATTTGAAGAGGAAACAATGTTGCGGTGGCTAACAAGCAAGTATGGCATGATAAGCTTGTAAAAGACCTTTAGCAACAACATCAATAGTTAAAACCCCGGTTTGACCACGTTTCATATGTTTGGCAGTAGGGGGGGTGTTGATGTAATGGTATTGATGACTGAGTTTTGTCTCAAGTGGATCTCTGGATCTCTGGGATTTCGATTGCTCAAATGTCAGTGACCATGAATCCCCATAGGTTAAACAAACAAGGATCTTCAGGATTGTAACTTTAAATATCTACTACCATTCCCAGTGGAAATAAACCTTAATAGCCTAAAAATATGTGTAATCACTGTTTTTGAGTATTGTTAACAGTCTCCATTGAAACCAGTGGTCTCAGCAATCACATTGTCTGCCGATTGTCAAAAGTGAAATCTTTACTCACGTGATGTGATAAGTGTCTGGGGGGAAAAAGAAAGCATTAAAAAAATAACTTTGAAATCTCCAGCTATACTTATGGATGGTGTAGTAATGTGTGCTTTAACACATTACTGTGTGTGCTTGTCAAGGCTGGGGTAAATACTGCTGTGTGCATTTACCAGGTGGAGACTGTGACAGACTCGGAGTCTGAAAGTAGAGGCCTTCCTCAGTTCCATTCTATTGGAATCCAAGTGGAGGATGAAAAGCGGTATGTGGAACAAAGACTAAAGCTGATATGGTCCACGTTCATGTTGTTTTCATGGAGTTTACTTAAATCTGCTTTGTTTTATTCTGGTTTTTGATTTTTTAGTTGACTAAATGGGTGAGGTACTTAGAAGATGAATCTTTTTGTCATCTTCATGTTTGTCGTACCTGTTAGTATTCCGAGTCACTTCATACGGTCTCCTTTTACCTTCTTCTGTTTGATGCATGTCTGTTTAGGCATGGGCGGTTCAAGCGCTCCAACAGCGTGACCACAGCGGTGCAAGCAGACATGGAGCTCGAGGGCTTTCCTTCCATGGAGGACAAGGGTCTGCAGTTCGGTGGGGGTTTCGGGCGCCACTCTGAACCCAGCACACCCACACAGTATGGGGCCATTCGTACCGTGCGCACCCAGGGCTTGTTCAGCTACAGGGAGGACTACCGGCCTTCGAGTGGGCCCTCCAGCCCCCAGCCTGACCCTTGGCTAGTAGAACCGAGCTTAGAGGGCTCGGAAACAGGACGAGTATCCCCCCTCCGCAGGGATGGCAGCTGGTTCATGCAGCTCCTTCACAATGAAACCAAGCAAATGGAGGGATGGTGTAAAGAGATGGAGAGAGAAGCAGAAGAACACGACTTGTCAGAGGAGAGTGAGTGTCCTGAGGGTAAAACTCGCTCTAAACTTTTCTCTCTTGTACAAGAAAGAATTGCTCCTGTTGCCTGATCTCACTGCATTGAGAATATATACCCTAAAGTCAACAGCACAAACTCTTTCTAAGGGTAAAAGATTGGCCAAAAGATTTTGTTCTTAATCAAGAAACCTTTAGTGATAGCATCACCAAATTTATTTTTACTACATATCATTTATGAGGCATGTCTCTTCTTTGTATGTTACATCAGTGCGTTAAAAAGTTAAGAGCATACTGTATTCACTTTTCAAGGGAGTTAAACAAGACTTATTTAAGGGAAGCATTTCGAGTCTGTGCAGGCCCCTGTGTATTAACCACCTGTTGTGATGGAAGCTGAGTTGTTTCATATTGCATACTAAACCCTCCCCTAATCAAGCTCCAAGGAACAGACAGATGTGTTGAATTTGGCAGTTCAATCAGGATCGAGTGTTTAGCTGTCTGTGTAGCTGAGTATACATTCATGGGAACAACACTTAGCAAGGACAGAACAGTGAAAAGATGAACCATCATTACAAGCTGTGAAGAAATAGCGCATATCCATCTAGGAGAATCCACTTGACGTTCATCCCCTGCCAAAGCATAATTAGTTTTATTGAACAGACACATATAGAAGACGACTGGTATCCCATCCCCCAACCTGAGCACATATTTCAGCCAGTCAGTTTACAAAAGTAAAAAAAATGCCTACATCTTCAAGAGGATTTCCTGTGGACTGGAGGTACATCCGCTTGCCTGATACGGCAATGTCAAACCCAAACCCCAACAATATTGATCCTCAAGACCTGGATGTCAAGTCAGAATGTGCTGCATTATCTTCATCATCCTCATCTTCTCGACACTCAAATAAGTCTTCAGCCCAGTCTAGCTGCTGCTCAAGCTCGTGCTAAAGTGAAAGCTGCATGCATGCACACAAGCAGCCTATGCAAAGCGTCAAATAGATATGCAAGTGGAGAAAGCACGCATAGAGGCTACATTGAATGCACTAAAGGAAGAGTGTAAAGCTGAGGCTGCCTCAGCTGAAGCTGAAGTGTTTGAGGCAACTGCAGACTTAGATAATTGTGACGTCATGAGTGAAGTTAGTTGCTCTCTATCGCCAAAGCAGTCAATACGTTTTACTGGTGAGTACATCCAAGCACATTTTGCCTCCTGTCAAAATTATGCTCCAGCTCAAATTGACGAAGGAACGGAGGCTGCTTACATACCACAACACAGATGCCTTTCAGACATTGAAGGTCATCATGTCAGTTGAAACTCACGGCAGTCAGATCCCTCAGCTTTTCCTCCTGAAGCCCTGCAGCAAACCCATCAGAGGAAAAATCTCTCAGGTGCTGCATCCACTCAAACAGATGTGAATGTCCCCAGCTTCCGTACACGCCATCACTCAAACTCAGCATGCCAGCTTCCACACCGCTCATGATCAGAGGCCCCAGGTGTATCTCAATTAGTTGTATATTTGGCTCATTGAGCTCTTATCACAGCTAGACTGAAAGTGTTTGATAATCAGCCTGTTAGTTACCTGTCCTGGAAATCTAGCTTTAATAATGCTGTAGAGGGGCTAAACCTCAAACCTAGCGAAGAAATGGACCTGCTCATTGAGTGGCTTGGTGAGGAGTCACTGCACCATGCCAACAGGATAAGAGCAGTTCATGTTAACAATCCGTCTATGGGTTTTGACATGCTTTGGTGGAGGCTGGACAGGTGCTATGGCTCTCCGGAGGCAATTGAAGCTTCTCTCTTCAATAGTTTGGACCACTTCCCAAAGCTTTCAAGTAGAGATCACCAGAGGCTTCAAGAACTTGGAGATCTGCTCCTAGACATCAAATCGGCAAAGCACGAGGGTTACTTACCAGGACTCGGCTTTCTCGACACAGCAAGGGGAATAAACTCTATTGTGGAGAAATTGCCCCACAACATCAAAGAACAGTGGATAACTCTGGGGTCTCTCTGTAAGAGGCAGCATCATGTTCCATACCTTCCTTTCTCATTCTTTGCAGACTTCATGTTCCACTATGCAGAGATGAGAAATAATCATAGCTTTGTTCTTCTCGCTATT
Organism: Lampris incognitus; assembly: GCF_029633865.1. Lineage (NCBI taxonomy): Eukaryota > Metazoa > Chordata > Actinopteri > Lampriformes > Lampridae > Lampris > Lampris incognitus. The sequence goes on along the minus strand of NC_079225.1, from coordinate 13,522,536 downwards.
TCCAGCTCAGCTGTGTCAAAGGTGACAGGTCTTCATTCAAACAATGGAAAATCAAACCTCCTATATCTGTCAGTAAAACTGAAGTAGGAAACCCCTCCTCCTCAGACTCCTCTAAAGGGCCTGTCATAGATACAGATAGACAGTGTCCTCTCCACAAAACAAAAACCCTCATTCCCTCAAAAAATGCCGAGGTTTTCAGGAAAAATCACTTGCTGACCAGAGGCGCTTCCTGACAAGAGAACTCCGTATGTTTTAAATGTTGTGCTTTGACAAGACACCAGGCTAAGGAGTGTAAAGCTGTCACCCATTGCTCAGAATGTAACAGTAACCAACACATTTCAGCACTTCATGCAGGACCAGCACCTTGGGCTGCGAGTTCCAATGTGCCTACTGCAGAATATGGTGGGGAGACAATTGAACACACTCCAGATGTGGCAACTTCCTCGTGCACAGGGGTCTGTGGTGAGGGTCTTCAAGGCAAATCCTGCTCAAAAATCTGTCTGGTCAATGTCTATCCGAAGGGGCACCCTGAGCAAAAGATGAGGACATACGTGATTCTAGATGATCAAAGCAATGTGTCACTAGCTAGATGAGCATTTTTTTACATGTTTGATATCCAGAGTGACACTTCTCCCTACACCCTCAAAACGTGCTCAGAAACTACAGACACTGCTAGAAGGAGGGCCACTGGATTCATGATGGAGTCAGCTGATGGGGAACTTCACCTGCCCACTGCCAACCCTTATCCAGTGCAACTTAAATCCCAGTAATAGGGAAGAAAGCCTAACACCAGGGGCCACACATAGTCATGCATCTCAAGCCGATAGCTGACAAGATTCCTCCTCTTGACTTTTCGGCTGAGATCCTTCTGTTACTTGGCAGAGACATCATCTGTGTACAAAAAGTGTGCAGCCAGCGCTGTGGTCATCACATTGTTTCCTATGCCCAATGACTGGATCTAGGCTGGGTCATAGTTAGTGATGTCTGCCTTGGCAGGGCCCACCAGCTGACTGTCAATACATTCAAGACCAATGTCCTGGAGAACGGGCGTCCCAGTGAGAACAGAATCTTCCTCAAAGAAAAGGTAGTGATTGAGCAGCACAAACCTCCTCGCACACTGGTTTCTGATCAACCAGACTTAGGCAAGCTGGTCTTCAGCCACTCTAAAGATGATTCCAACAGCTGGGTGGCTCCTCTTCCATTTCGTACTCCAAGACAACGTTTATCAAATAATAGAGATTAAGCCCTCAGCTGACTGATGTCACTCCGCCATACCCTGAGTAGAAAACTGGAGATGAAACACAATTTTATGGACATTATGGAAGACATCTTCAAAAATGAACATGCTGAGCCATCTCCTCCACCAGAAACCGACAAAGAGTATTGGTACTTGCGCTTCGGTGTTTATCACCCCCAGAAATCAGGGAAAATAAGGATTGTCTTTGACTCAAGCGCACAGTTCAAAGGCATAGCATTGAATGATGTGCGCTTACAGGGCCCAGACCTCAACAACACCTTCATTGGGGTCTTCATGCGCTTTAGGACAGAGCCAGTAGCTGTGCTGACAGACATCCAACAGATGTTTCACAGCTTCGTAGTGAGAGAGGGTCATCGGGACTACCTCCGATTTTTGTAGTTTCACAACCACCAACTTGATGATGAAGTTTTGGACTATCGCATGAGAGTTCATGTATTCGATAATTGTCCCTCACCAGCTGTGGCCATGTATGGGCTGAAGAGGATGGCCACGGAGGGCAAAGAGGACTTGGGACCTGAAGTAAGGAACTTTGTACATTGACATTTCTACATCAACGATCAGTGGCGCCGGCAGCCATAATCCTGTATGCACCGAGCGTACATTTTTCTATGATTTTGTTCATTTTTTGTTTTGTTTTTTGCCACTCATGCCGTTTGACGCAAATACATTGAAGGCCGATGATTGGTGTTAACGTCACTGGCTAATAGCGCAAGGTGCATACAGATCCCTGTACGCACCGTGCGTACAAGATTATGGCTGCTGGCGCGACTGTCGACGATGGTCTGAAGTCTTTCCCCAACATATAGGAAGCCATCAAGGTGCACAAGGGGAAAGGAGCACAAAACATGTTGACTCAATCCAATCTCAGACTGCATAAGATTGCATCTAATAGTGTTGAGGTTATAAGAGCTTTCCCAGCTGAAGACCCGGCCACGAACCTACAAAATCTGGATGTGGGTCAGGACCTTCCTCCAATGCAGCGCAGCCTGGGTCTTGGATGGGACCTTGCTACAGATACGCTGACCTTCCAAATGGCTGCTGCTGAAAAACCCTTTACATACTGTGGCGTGTTATCTACTATCAACAGCTTATTTGACCCACTAGGATTTGCCACTCGTGTCAGTGTTCAAGGTCGCTCTATCTTTAGAGAATTAACCACTGACACTTGTGAATGGGATGCACCACTCCCCCAGGAGAAGCTCGAGGTGTGGCAGAAGGTGGTGCACCTCTCTTCAAGATCTTAAGGGGTTGAAGATCCCACGAATGTACAGTTCAATCCCACTCTCTGCAGCTCTTAGAAAAGAGATCTGCATCTTTTGTGATGCATCAACTAAAGCTATTGCCGCTATCACCTATTTGAAGGTCACAGACGCTGCAAGACAGTGAAGTTGGATTCCTGTTTGGCAAGGCAAAGCTGGCTCCCAAGCCTGACATCACCATCCCAAAGCTTGAACTCTGAGCAGCTGTTTTAGCAGTGGAAATGGCAGAGGCTATATCTGCAGAGCTGGATATAGAGTTTGATGACAGCAGGCTTTTCACAGATAGCAAGGTAGTACTTGGCTATATATTCAATGACTCAAAACGATTCTATATTTATGTCCATAACAGAGTACAACGAATCAGACGTTCAACCAACAAAAACCAATGGAAATATGTTCCCACTGATGTTAACCCAGTTGACCATGAAACTAGAGCCATCCCAGCCAACCAGCTAGTGCTTTCCTCATGGTTAACTGGACCAGCCTTCCTTGTAGACAAGCAACAGTGTCACTTGTAACAGGAAGTTTTCAATTTAGTTGACCCTGGATCAGATGTGGAATTATGTCCAAAGGTAGTAATGTGTGCCACACAATTGTCAGATCAGCTCGGCAGTGCACGCTTTGAGCATTTTTCAAGTTGGAAGTAACTCTCTACAGCTCTTGCCTTACTCTTGCACATCACTCATTCCTTCACACAAGCAGCAAAAGAAGGCCCTTGCCATAGTTGGTATATCTGCAAAAAGTTTCTCAGTACAGAGCAGCTACATCATGCGAAGGTTAGAATCATTCTTGCTGTCCCAAAGATAGATCTGTTCAGAGGAAATCCAGCATACCCAAAAGGGAGAACCTGTCTCAAAAGAGTGCCCCCTCAGCAAACTCTGCCCTTTCATCAATTCTGAAGGCCTTCTACATATTGGTAGACAGTTGAAGAAGACACAACTCCCACCAGAGGAAAGTCAGCCAATCATCATTCCTGGCAAACACCATGTTCATTCCCTGCTCATCAGACACTACCGCAAGCAAGTCTGCCATCAAGGATGGTACTTGATGGAAGGAACTTTAAGGGCTGCAGGTTTTTGGGTTGCTAGAGGAAAATGGTAGGTCAGCAGCTTGATCTACAATTGTGATATGTTGGAGGCTGTGGGGTAAACAGGAAGCGTAGAAGATGGTGGACCTGCCTGCTGATCGCTTGAGCACAGATCCTCCATTCACCTCTGTAGGATTAGATGTCTTTGGGCCATGGTGTGTCACCTCAAGAAGGACATGTGGAGGCCTGGCATACACCAAGCATTGGGCAATCATCTTCATGTATATATGCACGCCATACATATTGAGGTTATTGAACCGATGGATTCATCCAGTTTCATTAACACTCTTAGACACGTCTTCGCAATTATGGATGCTGTTAAACAACTGAGGTCTGACTGCAGAACTAAGCTTATAGGAGCCTGCAGAGAACTTCAAATCAACTCCAGAGGTTGCAACATTAAGCAAGTGACCAACTACCTCTCTGATCACGGTTGTGTGTGGCTTTTCAATTCCCTACACTCCTTTCACACGGGAGGCAGCTGGGAGAGTATGATTGGCATCACATGTCAGATCCTTGGGAGGGATCTTGGGAGAGAGATCCCTCCTCTGTTGCTCTCCCTGAGGTTTCTTCTTATATTTTTTCTCCCTGTTAAAGGGTTGTTTTTTTTAGGGAGTTGTTCCTTATCCAATGAGAGGGTCTAAGGACAGGATGTTGTGTTGCTGTTAAGCCCACTGAGGCAAATTTGTAATTTGTGATATTGGGCTATACAAAAAAAATTGATTTGATTTGATTTGTTTGATTTAATTCTTGATGCGATGTTCCTCAAGCTCCAGCCTACAAGCTCACACATGAGGTCCTGATGACCTTTATGGCTGAGGTCACCCAAACCACTTACCTCAGTACCTAAAGATCCAGATGAGCCTCTTATCCTCACCCCTGCTATGCTCCTGACGCAGAATGTTGGCATACTTCCACATCCCCCCCCCCGCAAGTTTGATGATGGTGACCTCTTCAGACATCAGTGGCAACAAGTTCAAAGTTTTGCCAACACATTCTGGTAAAATGGAGAAGAGAGTACTTAGTGGTCTCCAGGGTCGACAGAAATGGAGAACGGAAAGACCAAATCTGCTGGACAGAGATGTTGTCCTGCTAAAAGACAACCAAGTCAAGAGACATGACTGGCCCACAAGATTGATCACAAGAACCTTACCTAGTGACGATGGAAAGGTCAGAAAGGAAGTGAAAATTGTCAAAGACGGTATACCAAAACTGTTCTTAAGGCCAGTCTCTGAAGTCTGTTACAAAGGGACTCAGTCAAGTGACTTGATAGGGGGTATATGCTATCTAGCTTACCTTTCAGTTTGACATCCTAAAGATGCCAGGTGGGGAGTGTGACGGAACCAGATTTGTTTCGTATTGCATTTGCCACCCCCTGGTGGTTGTTCTGAGTAGTTCCTCTTGTTAACCCCAGAAACAAGAAGTGCTTCACTTCCCCTCGGGATTTTGCCAGAGACTGCTGCATGTTACTGCTGGCTACAATCCAATGCCACCCTCTCCTTCATAGTTTTTACATGGCATCAACTTTTCACTGTTCTGTCCTCGGTAAGCATTGTCCCCATGAACGTATTCTCAGCTATACAGACAGGTAAACACTTAATTCTTATTAAACTGCCATATTCAACACATCTGTCTGTTCCTTGGAGTTTGAATAGGAGAGTGTTTAGCTGTCTGTATAACTGAGTATACGTTCATGGGGACAACACTTAGCAAGGACAGAACACCTGTCAATTCATATATCGGAAATGTATAATGACTCTGTCTACAGGACGCCAAAGCACAGGTGTCCAATTCTGACTGAATAATGTTTTTCCACAAATCTGGTAAAAGAAGCATCAGTTTACAGTCCTCTCAGAAGTTTCAGTGACTCTCCTCAGCACAATCTAGATGTATCATTTACCTGTCCTGGAATTTTGACAACGTGCAAATGTCCTCTCACTCGAAATCCACGCCGTTTGCTTCACTGAATCTACGTTTTGAATCCAAACCACAGAATCATGCAGTGCAATTTGAGCACACTGTATTCTAGTGAAAAATAGTTTACTCTTTTTAACTTTGGGCTTTTGTCAGATGACCATTTTCCACAGGCCATCAGTGGTGAGATTGTTATATTTGTTTCTCTGTATGTCCTCCAGTCCTAGGGAAAATTAGGAGCGCGGTGGGCAGTGCACAGCTGCTAATGTCTCAAAAGTTTCAGCAGTTTTACTGGCTGTGTCAGCAGAATCTGGTAAGTGGACAACAACAAACTATAGTAAATGAATTGCTGTATTTGTAAATGAGATTGTTCTGTATACCGGTGCATGGTACATAGGAAAAAGAATTATGAAGCCTTGCTGTTTTAAACCTGTTGGTGGGGATTCTGACTCTTTCTCCGGCACTTTCTTCAGACTTGAGAAAGTGCCAGCCCTGATGCGCAGTTGCTACTTCCAGAAATAGACCACTGCGATCAATATTGAAATAGTCCCGCTACTTGTATTGACCCCTCAGTAAGGCAAAAGGGGAATTTCAATAGGAAATACAGCATCTGCATTCAGCTTTTTCATTAATGGGCAGAGACCGTGCTTGAGAAACTGAGACTGCTGCGTTTAGGAGAGAAATTCACACATTCTCTAATGCTCATTAAGTGTTATGTGTTGGCACATATTAGAGAAGGATAGTATAGTGCGGATGTTTCCTTTTGAGGGAAATTAAGAAAAATGAGTGGAAAAGAGCTGATTAGTTTGATACCTTTAGACTCATCAGTTAGTCTGATTAATATAATTCTTTATTCTTTAGGTCTGATTACTGTGATACCTCTTAAGGCAGTTTGCTGTTCTCCATACAGCTTTGGCGTGTCTTTCTCGCTCTCTCTCTCTCTCTCTCTCCCCCTCCCTCTCTCTCTCCCCCCTAGATAAACGGTTGATGGATTAAGTCCAACATTGGCAGTGACAGGCCTAAGATTGCACTAAGCTTTCAAATGTTTCTTTAGTAAGAGAGCCACTATGTTACCCTGGTGGAAGGAGGAAGACCTGAATGAACCATCTCTGAGCAGTTCAAAGTTTGACAAGAGACATTACATTAAATTAACCGCACACATTCACCTACATTAGGGAACAGACTTAGAAGTCAGGTTTGACTTATGATGACTTATGACTTAAGCCATTATTTGGCTTCAAATAAGGGCTGCATAATGTAGTCTTATGGTAACAGACAAAACCACTTGTAACAGAACTCTCCCAGATTATGTCACAGCGAAAACAATGTGCAAGATAAGAGTGTTGACTATGTTGTGAAAAGGGGTGTCTGGGTGGCATGGTGGTCTATTCCATTGCCTACCAACACGGGGATCACCGGTTCGAATCCCCGTGTTACCTTCAGCTTGGTCAGGCGTCCCTACAGACACAACTGACCGTGTCTGCGGATGGGAAGCCGGATGTGGGTATGTGTCCTGATCGCTACACTAGCGCCTCCTCTGGCCAGTTGGGACGCCTGTTTGGGGGGGAGAGAAAACTAGGGAAATAGCGTGATCCTCCCAGGATCCTCCCTGTCAGGTGAAAAGAAGTGGCTGGCGACTCCACATGTATTGGAGGAGACATGTGGTAGTCTGCAGCCCTCCCCGGATCGGCACAGGGGGTGGAGCAACGACCGGACGGCTCTGAAGAGTGGAGTAATTGGCCAAATATAATTGGGGAGAAGAGGGATGAAAAATCCCCCCAAAAAAATGTTGACAAGAAAAGTTTATGATCATGCTAGATGGGATGGTTTTGAAATAATTGTGTTCCATATTTCAATCAATCAATCAAGTTGCATTTTATATTTGGATTCTTACAAGTTTTGTGTCGGGCACTGCCAGCTTACCCCAAACTGAATAGGAGGAAGCTGACACAGGGTCGGCCAGTGAATAAAAGCTGTTCAAATATCTCCTGAAAAATGTTAGTGTGTTGTCTCCACACATATACAGATGACCCCATCCAATGTCATTTAGCAGGGAGTTATTGCAGGGGATTACAGCACATGCTACCCTTGAATTTACCCACAAAAAAAACCATGCTAGATTCTTTTAATTTGAGGCTTGCTAACTAATGCTGTGCTGCCACACAGTGATGAGGATAAGCTGGACAATCGGACTGGGATACATAGGCAGGTGGCAGTGTGTGCTGTAAATGTTCCAGAGCAAACTAAATATCATCTCATTCAACTTGCCTACTGTTGACATAATTGGTTCGCTGGACTGAATTATGACACAAAGATCCCTACTGTACTTATCAAGATGGCTGTGGTACGGCATCCACTGATTTCACTGAATGGAATGAAAAAACAAACGTTTTTACATTGCCTGAGTAATTCTGCCCTTTATCACTATCTCCTAAGGACCCCAGTGCCATGCCCAGACCTACATCTCAGGACCTGGCTGGATTCTGGGACCTCTTGCAGCTTTCCATCGATGACGTCACTGCCAAGTTCGATGAGCTGCAGCAGATCAAGAGCAACCAGTGGCAGCCGGTAGAGAGCCCAGAGAAGAAGGTAAGACTCGAACGTAAGCTGTGTTTCTATCAGAGCATTTTTATGTACATTATAAGGTATCACATTAGCTGGATGGAAACAGCAAAATTCAATAAGACTTTCTCAACATTGCAAAAAAGTTGTTATGCTTGCTTGAGGTGGTTTTTTGGTTTTGCTAATAAGTAATTTACACACTAAAATGGGCAATGGAAATGCATTTGTCAAAAAAAAAGAGGAATGCAAATAGAATTTAATCACATGAATAGCCGTTTCCTAATCTTAAATGGTCCATCTTGCTCGTGGGTGTGGAAGGATGTGGTTGCTAAGTAACATCACCATTGTAAAGATAGCATGACATTCGATACTCACTTTATATTCAAATTTAACAGCCAATTACTATTTATCCCTGAGATGCAAAGGATTCAAAATACTTATTTGGCACAGTGTGATTTGCGAATTTATCCTACAGTGTCTAATGTACATTACAGTTAACAGCACATTATAATGACAGGCAAGTAAACTAGAGCTATGCAAAAGCCCTTATTTTACTCATATATTGCTAAGTAATTACCAGCCATCATAGTTCAATTACATAGTTCTATCATACTCGTAAGTTACTCGGTTATTTCTGCGCAGTGAATGGCCGGTAATTTAAAGGGTTATGAAAAAGTTTTAATCAGCCTTTACCTCCAGGAATTATAGGAACAAAGGAAATCATTGAAGTGGAATAGAAAGAATAGACAGAAGCTTCTTAGAAAATAATAAATGGCCATAAAAGACATGCATTTTTCTACAGAATTATTTTTGGACTTATTTTGCATATCTTGTGCCATTTCTCATACAAAATTTGGTTGCCACTTAAGTTAGCAAAGCACTGATGCATGCTGTCACACAAGTACTACTGTGATGTAGGCCTGTGGTGAGGGAGACTGACAACCTGGCCGAGGATATGAGCTAGACTTAAGTCTGCAGCAATGCTTACAACAGAAGTTCTTAACTGGTTTGACACCAGGATCCTAATTGGAAAACATTAACAGCTGAATTTGATGATTCCACTGGAGTTCTGCAGTCACCCTTTTCAATGCATTTTAATTTTGACACTAGAGAAACCTATTATAGCCCTTTTCAGGTCTGGACAGGCTAAGCTGCGAAGTACATGTGAGCAGGAATCCTCCTTTCAAATACCTTGTCTTCTGTGATCGATTGTCATATTCTGTGTGCTTATATCTTCCCAGATTTCAAATTTTGAAGAGCTGCGTAATGACAACGTGAGAAAACATGCTGGCCTAATTATTCTATGTCTGTTGATGTTATTATGATTTAGGGATTAAAAACTAAAAAAAAAAGAAAAAAAAGACAGGCAACTTGTAAGCAATACGTTGGCTTAAATGAAAGATATTAAGTACAGAGTACTGGACTATTCACTGATTGGCAGAACTTCATTTATGGCTCTTTTTCTCACATTTTACTTTGGTTTGGTGAATGCATTGCTATGATAAAAGGCCTCACACTCGTTTAACTGACCATTTCGTGTCACTGTGTATCTTAAGGAGCGGAAGTGGCCACCGCCTCTGCCAAAGAGGCCTGCAAAGGGGCGTAGCAGTGTGACCCGGGAGCGCTCTCTGGACCTCCAGGACCGCCAGCGACAGGAAGCCCGCCGACGCCTCATGGCGGCCAAACGGGCAGCTTCTTTCAGACAGAACTCGGCCACAGAGAGGGCAGACAGTATTGAGATATACATCCCTGAGGCCCAGACACGGCTTTGAGGTCCAAGGATCCATCCCCAGCCCCTACTCCCTATCTCCACCCTCCCCTACACCAGCTAGCGGCGTCCCACCCAGCCTCCTCTCTCTCTCTCTCTCTCTCTCTCTCTCCTGCTCCGATAAGAGTACATCTTCAACTGGTCCCAAATCCAATCATTTGGTGCCATTCTCCGGTTTGTCCCTATTGAGACCAAGTGGGACTCTTTGCCATTGATTCTGCCCCATGAGAATGAGCTGCTGTAACCCAAAACATCTCACAGAGTATTGATTTAAACAAACTCATTTATTTGAGTTGGTTGTAACTCTATTCATGAAAGAAAATCCGCTCATTTTAATAGGGATTTTCTCCCCCATCATTATTGTTTGCCAGCCTCTGGGGGAGTGAGGGTAAATTGGTACTTTCCCATCAGGTTCAAAGGGAAACACAAAGTGCAACTTTCCTTAAGAGTCTCTCACCAGCAACAGTGGTCTTGGGCTAAAGCACCCTGTGTAGAGGACTGGAACAGTGGCAATACAGACCAGTGTTTCCCATTAAGATGTTTCGTGGCAGGGTGGGAAGACCTCTGAGACCCAATTTTGATGATCTGCACACCAAAGTTCTCTACTGAAAGTGGGAAGAAATTAGAAATTGTGACAGAGCACAAACTTCTCTAAGCAGAGGGATGGGTTAACACTGGTGCAGAGTGATTGCTCATTGTCGAGTCTGATGTTAGATTTGTTATGCCACCGAGAATCAAAATGAATACATTATGACTGATCAACATCTGCTTTTGGACCAAACCAAAGTTACAGAGGGAGTCATCATGGCTAATGCGGCTGTGCAACTGTTTTTCTTTTGTGGTCCACTTTTTAGATTTCGTTTTTTAGATTATCTTTTTATTGTATCAGGCATGCTGCAGCTGTTGACCATCGTTGCTGAGAATGAGATCTGGAAAAAAAAAAAGATCGAGAATCTTAGGCCAATATATTAATTTTCATTCACGCAACGCCATCGTAGGACTCGACACTTCTCTGAACATGTGTCATTTGCTGCAGGACACAGTTCCACCACAGAACAACTATGAACCATTAACAAAGACAGTTTGTGCAGCCTGGAAGAGTTGACTGTATCATATAATGCATTTTGCACCTTAAAATATTCACGTTTGTATTTCCAAGGGAAATGTAGTTTATGAAGCTCATGTGAAACTGTTGCAGTTGAATTGCAAAGACAGATATGGAAAATGTACTTCTGAATATGACATTAACCTATAGTTCATATAAGTTGCACCTCATTGTTTGTCTCATTTTCTTTGTGAATGCATTCAAGCCTCTTTTAACTTGTGATATAACATTTTTTGGTTATCATATGATTAACATCAATCTATAGTATATGTTTTGTATTTATAGTTGAACAATTGTGGGTTGATTTAACAATAGAGCGGTTCTGCTTAAGAGGTATTTCTTGGCTAACAGAAATCATGTCCCATAACCTAAAAAGGATAGCATCCAAACTTCTTTTTTTTCCCATTTGGAGCATTAAGAAGTATTTTCTGTTATGTTGAACTGCTCATATATTCTAGGAAAGACAGGTGCAAAAGACACTTTAACAATATTCAGTTCCTATAGTAAATGGTGCTGCTTTTTACTCTAAAACTGTTGTCCTTTACCCAGTCCTATGTGCACGCACACACACACTCAAGGACTTTTTAAACAGATTTTTGAATATGGTGCCCATTGTCTCTACATTGCGGTAGACTGAGACTTTGGAAAAGATCATCTTTGCAATGCTTTTGGCCTCAGTGATGCAAATGAGGAGAAGGTATTATGATAAAACTCCCTTTCTAGATGTGCAAAGAAAAGGTCAGAGCTATTCATGTCTAAGAAGAGTTTGGAGGCTTTGACATTCCACCACCCTTAAAGTTAATAGTAATATGCCCACCTTGAGCCAAGGACATACTTCTATTAGCTCAATATACTGTACTGTACCTGTCCCTATTTTGTACTGCACCCACTGATTCACTAGCATTGCTAGTACAGGCCCAAACCATTCTCAGTTACCAATCTAACCACAGCTGACTAAGACAGAGGTTTACTTGGAGTCACAACAGTTCTACTGCAATGTGTTGTTAAACTATACTAGTGTTGTTGTTATCGGCAAAACTTTCTGTTTTGGAGCGGTTGCCTGTGTGAGTACCAGGAGTATTGATCATTTGCCACTTTTCATGCAATTGTTTCTGGTTGTTTCAGGTAGTGAGAATGAGTTGCTGAGTGAGAATAAGATGTTGTACATCCAGCTTGGGTTGAGGGTTATGAGAATTCATTTTGACAATTGCTCAAGTGGTAAGCTTTGTCTGACGAACAGCCAGTGTATTTTGCTTTGTCACATCCGTTCATCAGTGCTAACTCTGAAACGCTTATTTAACCAGACAGCCTTAACCAAAATACCCATGAATGTAGAGCCCCTACTAATGCAAAAAAAAAGAAAAGGTCCCAGGAGTTGCACAGGTGATGAAAATCAAACTAAATTTGACTTCCAGTTGAGTGTGCAGAAAGAAAGCAGAACAGACATGGCATTTTGCAATTTTTTCTTCTTTTTTTTTTTGGTTTCTCATATTGTATGAGCAACAAGATGGTAACATACAAGGGAGAAAACTGTCGTCTAAATCAGTGAGCGTGTTGATTTTCAAGCCAACTTTGACTGTAATGTTTGCAACCAACCCTGTTTTCTGACCAGGTCATGCAAAAACCATTGCAGATGTCACGTGTCCCAACCAACTACCCAACAGTTTGGAAAACAATGCTCAGCAATAATTTAAGATCTATGTTAGGGGCTCAGAAAATGGTAAAGACATACAAAGAGCCTTTCTTTTCCTGAACCAGCCGAGCTAAGACTCATTTAGTTTGGGCGGGTTGTTGTTACACAAGCTAGAAACATTCAATAGGCGGCAGACTGGAACAGGCTCTCCCCTCGGCCAGTCTCCGATGAGAAACATATCCAGTGGCTGTATTACGCATCTCAAGCATTTAATAGGCTTTTAAGCATGACCACTCATGGATGCTTGCCCTGGGTCATAGCATCAGCAACTGTTACATGGATACCTTGTGTGTTGACGAATGAGCAGGAAAGTTCTGGTTAAGGTTCAGATTTATTTAATTTGCAGTATCGTGAGGCATACCAACACACTCACATAAAAACAATAAAGGACAAGAGTAATGCAATGAAGCTAGTCTGATAAGTAGAACAAATGAAAAGTAAACCACAATGGAATAGGGTAATATTTCAGTTTCAAAGCAATATAGTTGTTCTTGTAACAGTAAATGACAATGTAATGAATTTAGGTCAGAAGGACATAGATCATTTTGTTTTTGTTGGTTTTTCTTTCTTTATACATCATCTCTCATATTGCAAGAATGATTAATTTAAAAAGTTTGGTTTGAATTTAAAAGTTTCCTAAGATTTTGCCTCCCTCAAAAAGCAACAGGAAGGCCATTGCAGAGTTGAAGCTCTATAGGAAAATAGTCTGGAAGCAGCTGATGGGTTTTCTGATAGTGATGAGATTCAGATAAACAGTGTTGTACAGGCTACTACACAGGGTACGAAGAGGGTCTCATTGGCAAGATGACACCAAGCCATGTAAACTTTTTAGAAGTTAGCACACAACCTTGCAGGGAAACGTGCCCCAAAATAGGGACTGGCATAGGGGGAAAGTGTTGGGTCAATGTTGGAGAGGATCAGAGATGGACTGTATGTTGGGGGGGGGGGTCATTTGTAGTAGATTTCTTCCTATGTCTTTTCTTTATTCTGGACAGAAAGGAGCAGATATACTCAATTTGCCAGCAGAATAAAAAAGGCCTCTGTCATTGCTTCTGGAATTAGAAATGCATAAAAGAGACCCCCTTTTTAAATACCTTAACCAGGGTATGTTATTCGGCATTTATCTACTGTGTGAAAATGATAAAAAAAATTCTCAGTTTATGAGCTCACCCTGTTGGGTAGTGCTTGTCTAACCCGACAGCCATCATCCAGTTCACAGGGATTTATTTTCTCAAAGATTGGGAAAACATTTACAACTTGTAGCCTTTCTTTCTTCAGCAGACAGAGCTCTTTGGATCCAACCTGGGGGCAGTTTGCAACTGTAACCCAAATCCATTTTCATGAGGGCTCAGGGTAACTAGCTGTAGTGTTTTCATGGGTCAAATCTGACTACCTTTATCCACCAAGTCCTTAGTACGACTTATTGTGATAGCTTCTACATTCTACTTTCACTTTTTTCCCCTCCATTTAGTCACTGAATTTATCCCTGATAGTTAGTACAGCACTTGGTACATCAAAATTGTCCTCCTGCTTTCTTAGTATAAGGAAATAGTTGTTTTATTTGTGAAAGGGCTTTTTTTTCCTCTCAGCTTCCCTACTAGCTATAGCACACAGCTTTGAAAGATTTGCAATGTACTTTGCCCCTTTGATTTTTATTGAGGTATCTCTTTGATATTTTTTGGTAGATATTTTTTTGGAGAACCACCTTTTGGGACAACTTCAAAAATATAAACACAAATATCTAGTTTCAGCGACTTTGTGTGAGAAACTTTTAGGGTTTCTTTAAATTGATGACTTATTCTCTTTGCATCTACGTAGGAGTAAAGGTCACAAACAGGTGTAAGCTTAGACAAGATTTATTCTTAGACCTGACTTTAAAAAGAGGTCGCTCTATCAGTGATCTGTCATATTATGGGGATATATGTCCTTAATAATACTTTAGATTATTATAAATACTGCTTCACTAATACTTGTTCACTTCTTAATACATTTTGGCATGAGGAACACATAACGGCTGTCCATTGCCACAACTACATGTTTGGAGTAAAATTGAGTTTTGATACAATACTGAGAACCTCTAGTTTTAAAGCCCTGGGTTTCCAGGAACTCTTGCTTTATCTAAAACAGGATTTAACATGAGTTGAGTATGCCCATTGAATCACAGTAGCAATGTTTACTTGACTGTTCCATCTTGAACTAATTTACACCCTGAAGTTCTCCAAGCCTTCAACGTTTCAAGACCGTTTGCCTAAGCGACTCATTCTATAATTATACCTGTTGCTACAAAAGGACATTAACGTTGCATCGACTCATTCTAGCGTTTTTCTTTTTTCTTTTGCCACTTCAGACAGAAATTGGTGGGTTCTTAAGTTTCCTTTTGAATCATTTTTGAAAGACACCATAAATCTATGATTCAAGAATGTTTAAATTAATTTAATGGCTTAATTCATAAGAGTGCAACAAAAAGCAGTTTTAGATATTAGTGAGAGTTCAGTGTTAAGTTGACAGAGGACTGTTGAGATGGATGAACAAGTGTAATTCATTTAAAAGTGGTCTACGGATTCCAGCTGAGTAAATTCAGTCTGGCTAAAATATATTGTGATTCTGACTCAAAACACACTTTGGTTTTCCTCAATAAGAGCTTTTTCCATTTGTATTGGTTTTGACTTTGAAAACTGACCAAAACAGGGCAGCATTTGCTCAGTCTTCAAAAGGAAATCCATTTAGCCTACTTCGCTCTGTGACTCCCTAAACCTAGGGGATGTGATGGAAGTGGATCCCTTGTAATGAAGTCAGGCTTGACTTGTTCAACAAGCCAAACCTTTGGCACAGTGGTTAGTGCTGTCACCTCACAGCAAGAAGATCCTGGGTTCAAACCCCGGGGTTGTCCAACCTTGGGGTCATCCCAGGTCACCCTCTGTGTGGAGTTTGCATGTTCTCCCTGTTTCTGCGGTGGGTTTTCTCCGGTTGCTCCAGTTTCCCGCATCATCAAAAAAGACATGCATGTTAGGGTTAGTACTCCTGTCTGTATCCCTGACCGAGGCATGGCAAGACGAACTGGAGTTGGTCCCTGAGTGCTGCAAATCAGCTGCCCACTGCTCCTAGCTACACAGCTAGGATGGGTTAAATGCAGAGCATAATTTCCCCACGGAGATCAATAAAGTATATCAAAATAAAAAATCAAAAAACCCATTTAAATAAAATCATCAGTCAAAGCTTTTCGTTGTTCCTGTTTTAGTGATTGAGGTTTTTTTTTGTTTTTTTTTTGTTTTTTTGCCATTTCTCATCTTTTGCAACTGGTAGGGGTTTGAATATGACTAAATAAAGCACCATAAGGGAAAATGAACCAAGTCATCTCTCCTTGCGTGATGACTTTATCTGGACTTCTACTCCATGTTTGACCCTGAGGTCTGACTCAAAGCAAGAGGAAGAGAGTAAGATGGACAGAAGAATGACAAAGCTGAAAACAGAATAATATTTACTGTCACTAACTGGGCTACTTGATGTCACTTCGGATGTTTTGCACCAAAATGTGCCCTTTGATTGAGGAAGAAACTAAGACATCTTCAAAATTACAGGGACACACAACACTTTGAGCGAGATGCTGCTCTGTCGTGCGGATGCACAAACTGGCTTGTGACACAAAACATGGTTACTACTGGTTGATCATATGTCACTGTATGTGTATGGGATATAGAGGGATGATTCTCCTGGTATCATGGGGCTGTTATGCAGTATTGTACCATTTGTTTAGTCATATACCATTGTAATGTCTGACACAGCATGCAACTTGTGTTTTAACCCTGAATAATTATTTTTCTGTGAGGCTTGTGTCTCATATATATTTCCATCACAGTAAGAGGGGCTTAGGTGTTAGGCAACTATATAAGTTTTAAATCCTCAGGTGCCTTACAATTTGACTCTCTTAGGTCTCTGTATGAATGTTTTGGGTGGAGTTATCTGAGAGGAATGCAAGACGTTTCACAGTGCTTTTATTGTCACTGGTTAGATTTATAATACCATTACAAAGGGCTCGAAAGGTTAGTTTGGATTGCATTATTACAACTAGAGAATTTACATTTATATTTGATCAATTTAAATGTCCCACCATAATACAACCCCGGCACAATACAGTTATGAGGATATTAAAGGATGATTTGATAGCAAAATGGAACATTAGGATTTCTTTTCTTTCTTGATGTTTGATATTTTTTTTGTCCATGATGCTGACTGCCACTGTCTGCTATGCTTATGATTTATTATGATTTACCATCGTTAAATGGTTTTAGAGCTCATTTGCATATTGTGACATTATATATTGGCTTATAGAACGGGAAATAAAATGTATAGGTGTAGACTATACAATATTTACATTTACTATTAACTCGTGTGTGTGTGTGTGTGTGTGTGTGTGTGTGTGTGTGTGTGTGTGTGTGTGTGTGTGTGTGTGTGTCAGTCAGTCAGACATCCCAGGCTGCATGTGGCATCACTCTCTGAAAAGCATTAAGAAAGAAAATCTTGGAAGGTGTTACGTTCTACTCTGCGTCCTGGCTGTGACATTATTATAATCTCATGGCGTTTTCAAACTTTCTTTCTGGCAGCGTATGGACAGAAACTGGGGACTGACAAAACTTGAGCTGCTAAAAACGTGCAATAGTGTCGCACACGATGACGGGCAGGCACACATTAGTACACGTTAAGTGTTTTACCTCACAGTTCAGTGTTGGGTTTAAGGTGTTTCTAATTCTCAGAGGAGAACGTCGTCCCGCCTGTGTGTACTATGCAGCAGGTCCTCAGCGGGGCTGCACGGCTTGCAGGTCTCAGTGCAGATCAGCTTTCGTTTTGCAGGACACTGAAAAGGAATAGAGGAATTATTACCGTTGTGCCAGGATGACTGCTATGGTCTGCAGAGCCACACTGCAAAGTTTGACTTTGGAGCAAACACATTTTCAGAACATGAGATGTCACCGTCATCCTATGCTACCACACTCACATCTCAACACTTCATTTATATGCAGTATATCCATTTTCAAGTTTTTATATATGCAGATTGGTAATTATAAAAGTCAATTTACTTAGGACTTACATAATCCAGAGGTGATGTGTTGCAATGAGGTAGTTTAAAAGAGTATATCTTTTGGGGTTGTGTTTCTTTGCTGCTGTTTAGCCTCCATTAGATCAAAAAAAAGATAAATGCTTTTTACAGCATATTCCGCGGGAACATTGTGGGCTGGATTTTCTCTCTAGAGACAAACCTCGGGAAGTTTAGCAAAGATGCTGAAGCAAATTGACCTCGTCTTGTATCTTTCTGAAATTTGCAATTTCGTGTTTATTATGACAATCAGCACACCCCAAAAGTATCAATCTGCACACACACACACACAAACACACACACACACACACCGGCCATAGCAGTGAGATAATGTATACTTAAAATGGAGCCCAGAATTTTAACTACGCCAAAAATACCTTGGGGTTTTGAAGTACTTTCACATAGCAGCCATTGCAATTTTAAATGAAACTTTTCTTATTTTTTGATGCAGTTGCGCTGCAAAGATGTCTTTTTGGGTGCTTGCTCTCTCTTCTTATAAAGCATGGGACTTTTAAAGGCATAGCAGTTGAGCAATGTTGTCTTGTGACAAGCACGGGTCATTATTTATGGCGTGACATGGAAATGAGCACGGCGCACACGTGACATGATGCTGACAGAAATGCGGCCTCTGTGCAGAAGTGCTTGGTCCTCTAGCAATAAGCTTCAGTCAGAGAGTGGACTTACACAGACGCTGTAGGCTGCAGACCAGCCTCATCTAAGGATCTAAGCAGCTCATTGGGGGTCATGGAAGCGATGAAGATGAGGGCCACTGCTGTGTGATCAATAGTATGAAGACGTGCTTTCTTTGCATATTTTCTTTTGGTGGTACCCAGTTTCTACGTTCCTACTAAAGGGATTTGGCCCATCTACACTGTCATGAACTACAGGGCTTAGTTAAACGGAGTCACACCTTAGTCGTTTTGCGGTACTGAGGGGTGGTTACCATGGCTACCATGATGGTGCTGACTTTCTCCATCGTGTTCAAGACATGCACTCAAAACTCAGCTCAGTCATAGGACGGATGTATACCCAACTTTGTCATTGTTTATGTCGTATTTCTTTGGCACAGGAGGTCAATGTAAACGTCCCTGAGATGGCTAATGACCCCATAGCCATACTGTTCTTTGAAGGTGGACGTTTTATAGGAGGAGAGAGCAGTCACAAGTTTTTGTTTTTTTTTTAATTTTGGTTTCTTTTCTTTTTTTGCCTTTGGTGGAGAAATGTCATTGTGCTGTGGCTGTGGGTAGAAACAATAAAAAGGTCTCTAATGGATTTTGGAACGTTACATGAAAAAAAAAATAACCATGTCAAGGTAGATGTTTAGCTTGAAACTATTTTGAAATGTTAGATATATCAATTATGAGGATAAATATAATGCCAAATATTAAGTATTTGTACAGAAATATACATATATAAATATATAATATATGCCAACTTTAAATGGAACTATTTTCCGCTCTTTAACATGTTTTTGTTGTTTCACTTTTCTTTGTCAAAATGATTTTATAAGATCCTCAGATAGCATGCAAGATAGTAAAAAAAAAAAAAGAAGAATGTATTATTTGGTGTTTCATTGCTGTTCAGTATTGCGACATTCTGCAGATCAATTTGTGTTTGTATCCTTCATTTGCATATTAAGCTTAACATTCAATTTCTAAATTAGTTTACCAAAAAATGAACTGTAAACTTTCTTTTCTAAATGCAAGGTTTTGAAATGTTTTAACCTATTTATATCATTTGACTCTTTTCCCGCTTTATCAACGTGATTCAGTATTTTCCGCCTCTCCTCTTTGAAGTATTGCTATCAATCACCTGTTGTAAATAATTATGCAAATTAAAATTTTTAAAGAAAATATAATTGTCCGGGGTTGAATATTTCCAAAAAGAAAAAGGGGAAACATTTCTAGGTGTAGTGATGCTACTTAGCCACTAGATGGCGAACCTAACCTTAGGAAATGGAGTCATGAAAAGCGTGTGTGTGTGTGTGTGTGTGTGTGTGTGTGCGTGTGTGTGTGTGTGTGTGTGTGTGTGTGTGTGTGTGTGTGTGTGTGTGTGTGTGTGTGAATATAGCGTATCATGAAGTAGAACTACTGTCTGGAGCAGTAATTAAGAAAAAGTGAATGGGGCAAAGTTACAATGAATCACATAGAAAGGACACTGCTACCATAATTATTCATCACAATTATCTACAAGACTGTCTATCAGCATTGCCTCAGCATGTTGTCTAAGAAGGCTTTCATGCTCTTGTTCGCAAGACCAGAGATGGACTGGGACAACCAACAGCCACAGCGTGAAGAAAATGTGACGTCTCAAAAACCTGTATATATGTTCACGCAGTACTGCAATGAATCTTGACTATATGACTTTAGCCTGTGATATGTGAATGTAAGGAGAATTGTACCACTGTGAAAATAATGCATGACTACCAGTTACCACAAATCCTATGAACAATATAACCTTACAGCTTTTAACACCCATATGAGCACTATAAGTAATAGTCTGTATCCACAGTGTTTCTAATCATCATCAGCGGTCACTCGGGTCTGAGTAAGACTGTCCTCCTTCTAGGTCCTTGTGGGTATCCTTGCGGAAGGACGTCTGCGCATGTCAGCTTTTTACATGGAGTGGCTGATGCACCTGCAGCTTCCACGCGGTCCTTGGCAGGGGGTGGCCAGAGTCCAATGGCATGGAGAACCAAAACGATTGGGGACCACCCTCTGCTGCAGCCTTCATCCACTTTCACTGCCGTTATGACCCGGAGACATCTTCAACCAGTTCCGTTGTTGCGGTCTTTGTCGGATCATGCTTCATCTGGAACCTGCCCCTTGACCTATCTGCCTTGGGTGACCCTACCAAGAGCCAAGCTCCAGACGGCATAGCTCTTGAGATCATTAGTACACACAAGCTTCTCCAACACGACAAAGTGGCGATCCAGGAGAAGTAGCAGTTGTACACACACAGTGGCCCTGATACAGGTCAACAACCAGCCAACATGTGGTGAAATATATGGCAATAACCCACAGAAATGTGCAGTCAACCCAGAAGCAATAAGAGCCATACGTTCTGGAGAAAGTAATTCAGAATCATAATCAGGTTTATTGGCCATATATGTTTGTACACATGTGGAATTTGACTTCGTGGTTCTCACAGTGTGCTTGACATGGAATAACACAAGAATCTTCATATATATACACAATGATTGACTATATACAGGTGAAATAAGAGGCAATAAAGTGCAATGGTGCAGAGATGCTGAAATAAATGTTAGCAGGTTACTTACATACATGCCTTTAGGTAGATGGACATGACCGAGCATTCTAGTATATGTACAATGTACAGTACAGTACATACAAAATAGTTGGATTTATTTGACAATGTTAAGCATTCATTTGAATGCCTGCCTAAAAAAAGAAACTGTTTTTATATCTGGTTGTTTTGGTGTACAGCACTCTGTAGCGCATACCAGAGGGGAGGAATTGGAACAGGTTGTGACCAGGGTGTGATAGGTCTGCAGTGATGTGGTCTGCCTTTTTCCTGACTCTGGAGATGTATAAGTCCTGAATGGAGGGCAGGTTGGCACCGACGTCTTGATGCATGGCACCAATAATTTTCTCTGCAGTCTTAACAGTCCGTTGCACTCTGTCCCTGTCCTGTTTGGTGGCCAATCCACAGACAGTGATGGATGTGCAGAGGACAGACTGGAGTATTGCAGTGTAGAACTGAATCAGCAGTACCTGAGCAGGTTGAACTTCTTGAGCTGGCAGAGAAAGTACATGCTGGGCCTTTTTGATTGTGTCTATGTTGCATGCCCACCGTAGGTCCTGAGAGATTGGAGAACCCCAAAATCTGTAGGTTTTCATCACAGACACCATGCTGTCGAGTATAGGGGGGGGCAAATGTGGGGGACTGTCATCTCTATAGCTTTCTACCACTTCTAAAGCTATCTCTCTACAGCTTTGAGTGTATTCAGCTCCAGGTTGTTATGGCCACACCAGAGGGCCAGCTATTCAATCTCCTGTCTATATGCAGACTTGTCACCATCCCGGATAAGGCCAATGATGGTTGTGTCATCTGCAAACTTCAGGAGTTTAACCGACGGGTCTCCTAAGTTGAAGTCATTTGTGTAGAGGGAAAAGAGTAGAGGGGAGAGCACACATCCCTGTGGAGTGCCAGTGCTGATTGTCTGGGTGCTGGATGTGATTTTCCCCAGCCTCACAAGCTGCTTCCTGTCTGTCAGGAAGTTTTGAATCCACTGGTAGATGGGGCTATTACAGTGAGTTAGGTGAGTTGGGAGTGGAGGATATCTGGGATGATGGTGTTAAACGTTGAGCTGAAGTCCAAAAAGAGGACCCTTGCGTGTGTCCCTGGGGAGTCAAGGTATTGGAAGATGTAGTGCAATCCCATGTTGACTGCATCCTCCACTGACCCATTTGCTCGGTAAGCAAACTGCAGGGGGTCGAGCAGGGAACCTGTGATTTCCTTCAGGTGGACCAACACCAGTCTCTCGAAGGATTCCATGACCACAGACGTTACGGCAATGTGCCTGTAGTCATTTCATCCTGTGTTACAGAGTTTCTTGGGGACCAGGATGATAGTGGAGCTCATGAAGCAGAAAGGGACTTCACACAGCTCCAGTGATCTATTGAAGATCAGTGTGAAAATTGGGGCCAGCTGGTCAACTCATACATCCAGAATGGCAGGCAGCATGCCATCTGAGCCTGATACCTTCCTGGACTTCTGTCTCTGCATGCGCTGGTGCACGTCCTCAACATGGATCCTGAGTGCGGGTGGGGGTGTGAATGTGCACTTATCAAGCCTGCAGGAAAACCCATTTAGATCATCAGCAAGTTGATGGTTCCCTGCAGTATGGGGGGAGGGTCTCCTGCAGTTGGTAATGTCTTTCAAACCTCTCCAGACTGATGCTGGGTCATTGGCAGAAAACCTGTTTTTCAGCTTTTCAAAGTAGCATCTTTTTGCCACTCTATCTCCTTTGTGAGTTTATTTCTGGCTTTGTTCTACTGGATCCTCTCCTATCTCTACTCACTGTAGGCTTCCTCTTTGGCCTGACGAAGCTGCCTGAGTTTTGCTGTGAATTAGGGCTTATTGTTGTCAAAGGTACAAAAAGCCTTGGTGGGCACACATGTGTAAGATGTCACAATGTCAGTAAGTTCATCCAGGTCTGTAGATGCAGCCTCAAAAACACCCCAATCAGTGCAGTCAAGGCAGGCCTGGAGCTCCAGTTTTTAATCATTTGTCCATTTCCTCACAGTTTTAACCACAGGCTTTGCAGATTTTAGTTTCTGCCTGTAGGCTGAGATAAGATGAATCAGAGAGTCCCAAGGCTGCACGGAGGACCAAGGATAGGCATTCTTTAATATTGTGAAGCAACGGGTCAAAGTGTTTTAGTCTCTGGTGGGACATGCTGTTTGTATTTTGCCAGTTCGTGGCTGAGGTCTACTCTCTTAAAATCCCCAAGGATAATGAGAAGGGAGTCTGGATATTTGCACTCCATGTTTATAACTTGATCAGCCAGGTGTTTTAATGCCTCTTTAACACAGGCCTGGGGTGGGATATAGACACTGACCAGAATAAATGACGAAAATTCCCACAGTGAATAGAATGGGTTACAGTCAATGAAAAAGGTCTCTAAGTCAGGGCTGCATGATTTCTACAACACCGTGACATCCGTACACCAACCTTTGTTTATGTAGAAGCATATGCCACCACCCCGTTTTTTTTCCAGATAACTCCGTTTTGCAGTCCACTTGAAGGAGTTGGAACTGTGGCAGATGAAGTGTACTGTCCGGTATATTCTCACTAAGCCAGGTTTCAGTGAGGCACAGGGTGGCAGATCTGGAAAAGTCTGGGATTTTTCAGTTCAAGAGTAGGACTTCATCCATTTTGTTAGCCAGAGAGTGGACATTCGCCAGGTGGATTGATGGGAGCGTGGTTCAGAATTCCTGTTGTCGCAGTTTAATGAGCATGCTGGCTCAATTTACCCCATCGGCATCTCCACTGGAGCTCGCACAGAGCTCCTACCTCCCCAGCCAAAATCTCATACGGGCAAAACTCCTGGCCAAGACGGCTTTACGGCTGAGTTTTTTAAATGTTATTCATAAGACCTTTTACCGTTACTGGAAGAAATGATCTCAGAAATCTTTGATAAGGGAAAGCTCACACCCTCATTGGAGCATGCCATTATTACGCTCATACTCAAACCTGGGAAAGACCCCTCTGAATGTAAAAGCTACCATCCCATCAGCCTGACCCAAACTGACTGTAAGATTTTATTCAAAGATTTTGACCAATAGAATAGATAGTCATTAAGTGCCTTGTACACCATGATCAGGTAGGCTTTATTCAAAAGAGGAATTCGTCAGATAATATTAGAAGGATGTTGAATATTGTGTGGTCTGTGCGCAACTCAAGCTCCCCAGTCACTGCCATCTCACTCAATGAAGGGAAGGTATTTGATCGAGTCGAATGGAAGCACTGGTTTTGTGTGCTTAAAGCCTTTGGATTTGGACAGGTGTTCACGAAATGGGATAGAAAATGTATACAAACAACCTGAGGCAGCAGTACAGAGAAATGGGGGGATCTCTTCTTATTCTAGACTAGGCAGGGGGGCACATCAAGGATCAGGTCTCTCTCCGGCTCTCTTTTGTTTAGCATTAGAACCACTAGCGGAAGCAATACGTAAGAGCTCTAATTTTCCAGGAGTCAAAATCGGGGACTCAGTGCATAAATTGACATTGTATGCCAATGATATACTCTGCTTTGCATCTGACCCTGTAACCTCTATCGCTGCTCTTCTTGATATTTTTAACAACTTTTCCAAGCTCTCTGGCTACAGAGTTAATAGGAACAAGTCAGAAGCATTTTGCCCAAAAACTTTACTCAAGCCGGATCCTTTCAGTGGCCCTCAGAGGGCATTAGGTATTTAGGCATCCTCTTCCCCCCTAAATTAGATAAACCTGTTGAGAAGAACTTCAGTCCGCTGTTGAGGAAAATATCATGTGATGCAGACATACGGGCACACTTATTTTTATCTTTATGGGGAAAAGTGAATGTTCTGAAAATGAATTGCATTCCTAAACCTTCTTCAATTTCTCCCCATACATATTCCTATTAAATATTTCAAGCAATTTGACCACATATGCAACAAATGTCTTTGGAATGGGAAACCCCCCAATGCATGCATCTGGAAAAACTACAACTCCCGGTGGACAGAGCAGGTATTGGACTTCCAAAACTGTTATTCGATCATACATTTAGTCTCCAACACATTGCCCAATGGTCCCTCCCACCAGAAAGAGCTCCTCCATGGTCAAGTATCGAACGGGATGTGTGCCTGCCCCTCACTCCACTAGCTTCTTTATCCATTACGATTGTCATCTGAGACGCAGTCCCACATGGTCATTTTTCATCTGCAGGATATATGGAAAAAGATAGCTAAGATCCATAACATAGACATTCACTTCAACTCGAAGTCAAGCATATGGTTCAACCCGAAGTTATGTGTTGGTAGTGCCCCGTTCTTTTGGAAAGAGTGGATAAATAAAGGGATTAGTCGATCGGCCAGTGGGTCTTATTAGTAGTTTACACACCTTTACGGAAATGCTGAAAATGTATTTGCTCTAGTTGATTTTTTTCCCCCTCTGAAATTCACAACAACCCTGAACTACGCGACCATAGACTATAAAGAGTAAGATGGACATAGCACCGCGCCTGCGGTCTCACCTATTGCTTTCTGGAAGCGCCCTTCGAGGCTCTTCGGGTTTACGCTCGCCGCCATTTTGTAAATTGTTGAAGGCAGAAACTCTAGATTTGGGGCGGACCATGCATGGAGCTGGACGGAACCTCGGTGGCAGACAGGTCCACAGATCTGTCAATCAAAGCGGACACGCCCCAAAAAGGCAATTAAAAAAATCCCTAATATCTTAACAGATCATTAAATTTCAAAAATAACCACCATTGCACTGTGCGCCAGACTGGAAATTTAGCGACTGAGACCTCAACTACTTGCAGAACAAGTTCACTGACTTGGTATGTGACGTGAAAGTAAACGTTTGGAATTCTCTCAATGGTTTACATTGGGCGGGATTTTTTTTTGTTCTTTTTTTCGCCAGCCACCTAGTGGCCCGGTTGGAATTGCAACTTAAGGCACTTCCGCATTGGCTTCCAACATCCGTCCCTCCGCGGTTGCCGCCTGCGCACAACGGATGTTTGCTACTTCGCCGAGCCGAGGAAAGAAACTCTAGACTCGTTTAGCTTCTCCCGTCGTTCAGGGGGGGCCAACACAATCGGATTTACGCGAACACTTTTTAATAAACTTTATCGATTTCTGTGTCCGCACCAGCTCAGACGACACAACTGCGAAGTTGTTTCACTACTGTTGCGGGACAGCTCCCTGACAGACAGACAGTCTGACTAAAGTAACGCGAGACCCTGTTAGCCAATGAGAAGAGACTTAGGAATGCGTGCGTGCTGCCTATTGTTATCCATTGCACAGCACAGCGTGAGTTAGTTGTTATAGTGGTTTACAGACTGTCACACAGTGTTAGCTTAGCATAACGTGTTAGCGATCAGACGTAACATTCCTGACTCCTACACCTCGACTGAGCTGACGCTAGACAGTGACTAACCAGCGACGACCATAATAGAACCAGTAAGAGTGATTACCAGCCCCCAGAGAGAGATCAGAGTGTGCAGCCAGTGACAGTGCGAGTGTCTGCAGAGTGAGACCATCCCAGCCAGGCTAGCCAGCGTCCGTCATCGTCTGCAGACTGCAGGAGCAGTGCAAGGTGGGTTGCGAAACCCGTAGCCTAGCCCGGCTAATTAACGCCAGAGACTGTGTTGTCGCACCATAATTCCCAGCCTCCAACTACTTAATATAAGAACATCTAAACCCAGTCCCGCGACAAGTGGTGTTCAGAAGTGGTGAAATTGGATTGCATTCTGTCTCCATACAGAATAGCGGTGCTATTGCTATTTACGTTAGCGTCCTTGCTAACTAGCAACCGGCTAATTACGTGCAGTAGCACTTTATCAAGGCCATCGTTGCATGTGATCTAGATGATGTTGGAACCTACTGAGGAGATCGAGCACGTGGAGCACGGTGCTGTAGGGGGGGGAGAGGATAGCGCTGTGGAAAGCGAAATGGAAAAGCAGATGTGTCGTCTAGCCCAAATGTTTGAGCGGTCCCTCCTTAACCAAGAAAAGCAGGAACAATCAATGGAGGAGGTGAAGTGCATGCTTAAAGGGGTACTTGTCGGGCGAGTTGTGCCACATCCCCAACCTCCCGCTGTGCAGCAATTGAGCACGGGACTCCACCCGCTCCCTAGTTCCCCGCAGCCATTCAATGGCTATCAGGAGGGCTTTGATAGTGGCCATGGAGCCAGTCATAGCATTACAACATTGGAGGTGCAGGACATGGAGTTAATTACTCCACTGGTCCCCCGTCCAGACGGACCGGATGTGAGACCCCGTGAATATGCTTTGCCCCCGGGAATGGAGAATGTCGGCCCAGTAGCGGATGGCCGCAACAGAAGTCACCATCCCAAACCCCTTGTCACCAGTACTCCAGCGGAGCGGGGTGGTAGGAGCGCCAGAGCCCGGAACGCATTTCCGGAAGGGAGTCACCATTTCCTGAGCACGCCCAGCCGGGGTGACGCGGCGCCGCCTACTGGTGGTACCGGAGGGCCGCCATCCGTCATAACAAATAGTCCAGTGGTAGGGAACGGTCGGGACCGGAGTAGTAGCTACAGGAGAGAAGTAGGACACGAAAGTGAAGTGAAGCTGCTAGCTACCTACGATGGGAAGGGCGACTGGGACTCCTTTATTGGCCCGTTTGAGAGGATGGCCCGGAAGCGGAATTGGAGCAAGGAAGTCTGCCTGGACATGCTCTACCTGCGACTGCGAGAAGGCGCTATGTCATTCGTTATGGCGCAACCGACTCCTATCCGCGAGGACTACGACAAGCTGGTGGAGCAGCTACGGCGCCGTTTCGGACGAGAAATACCCGAAAGTACTGCCCGCCGTAAACTGAGCGAGGTTCGGCAGGGGAAGGAGACTAGCCTGTCTGAATTTGGAGAGGAAGTACGGAAGCTGGTTACGCTAGCCTATCCAGGGGTCGACGTCGGACTGCAGGAGGAGTTCGCGGCCGAGGCGTTCCTGCGAGGCCTGCGCAACCAAAACATCGCCTACGAAGTCCTGGGCTCCGAACCTAAGACCCTGGCAGACGCCCTCAAGAAGGTAGAAGCCCGAGAATACGACTATCGAGCAACGCTTGGAAGGGAGAGCGAAGCTAAGGGGCGGATTCGCCGAGTGTCATGGGATGATGAGCGTAAAGGGGGAGCGCCAAACCCGACATCGACGGCCACCGGCGCGACGCAGTCCGACCTAAATGCTGACATCAAGGAGTTGAAAGCCGAGGTAGCGGCGCTGCTGCAGGAAATGCGGCGTTCCTGGAAACCGTCCCCCCCGCAGCTGACATCCGACACAGCCGAACAGAAGAAGGAGGAACGGGGCAGAACTCTAGAGCGGCCGGCGAGCAGCACTAATGGGCAGCGGCGTTACCAATCACCGAGTCCGGGCGCCACCCCTAGAGGCTCCTGTTACCAGTGTGGAGGCCAGGGCCACTTCAAACGAGACTGCACCTCCCGCTCACCGAGCCCTCACGTCAAGGAAAAGGCCGATAGCCAGCCAGCACCCCGCATAAACCGAGCAGCAGGAGATGGTCCTAGTCTGGTAGTGCCCATCACGGTCAACAAACTGGAACTCAAGTGCGTTGTGGACACCGGCGCGGAGGCGACCGTCATGTCTGAAGACACCTTCCGTCAGCTGGAGCTAGCTGGTCAGCCAAGTGTGGGGACTGCCGTCCTGAGGAACGCGGAGGAGGGGAAAGAAATGACCGAGACTCCGAAGTATAGAGTCACCATCCGCTTGGGCCGTAAGACCAAGGACTGGGACGTCTACGTCGCACCCATCCGCGACCCCTTTCTCCTGGGTCTGGACTTTATGCTAGCCGCCAGAGTCAAGGTTTCGGTCGGAGGACAAGTACACGTTGATGGAGAACCGATCGGCACTGTCGTCATAGGCAGGTCGCTAGGAGAGTACACGGTTTCCAGAGTACTGCTGGAGTGCCCCTCGACTTTACCAGCGGAGAGCGAACGCGACGTCTGGGGTCTAGTGGAAGGCCCAAAGCCAGGAATTTCTGCCGTCCTGGAGCCCACTGGCCTTGCAGAAGGAGTCTCTTCAGGCAGTGTAGTAGTCGACGTTGCCAAGAGAGTCCCTGTGCGACTATGCAACTTGTCGCCCCGCGAAGTGACCCTAAGGAGAGGTGTTTGCTTGGGCGTGTTGGTTGAGGCAGAGGAAACCCCGTCCCTAGAGCCGAACCCCACGAACCCGGCGGAGAAGGAACCAGTGTCAGTGCGACGGCTGGAGTCCGCAACAGCCTTGGATCTACCAGACCATCTGTCATCCCTGTATGCAGCCGCCAGTAAGGAGCTCGAAGAGGGGCAGCAGAGAGCCCTACTGCAGCTTCTGGTCAAGCACAAGGAGGTCTTTGCAGCAGCAAACAACGACCTGGGCTGTTTTGATGCTGTCCAGCACCGCATCGACACCGGAGAGGGACGCCCAGTACGCCAGGCAACCCGCCGCACACCGCTGGGGTTCCAGCAAGAGGAGGAACAGCACCTCCAGGAAATGCTGAAGGCTGGAGTGATAACGCCATCGACGTCTGAGTGGGCTTCACCTGTGGTCCGGGTGAGGAAGAAAGATGGAGGCGTTCGATGGTGTATCGACTACCGAAGACTCAATGAACTGACGCTGAAGGACGCGTACCCGCTTCCAAGGATTGAAGAGTGTCTGGACACCCTGGAAGGCGCAACCGTGTTCTCCACGTTAGACATGCAGAGTGGATACTGGCAAATTGGAGTCCATCCTGCTGACCGATGCAAGACGGCCTTCATTACTCGCTATGGCCTGTACGAGTACGCCCGAATGCCTTTCGGACTCTGCAACGCGCCAGGCACCTTCCAGAGGGCCATGGAGGTTGTCCTGCGCGGGTTGCAGTGGAAGAGCCTCCTCGTGTACCTAGATGACGTCATCGTCATTGGCCGCAGTGTTGAAGATGGGTTGAAGAACCTGGCCATCGTCCTCGAGCGGGTCCAAGCCAGCGGGCTCAAGCTCAAGCCCCACGAAAGCCCCACGAAAGCCCCATGAAAGCCCCACGAGCGCCCAGGTGTCTCCCTCCTTGTCTCCGCCCTTGGCTGCCAGCAGTTCTCCAGGGGAGCCGACCACTACTCGACGCCGAGAGGCCGCAGCCCGTGTTCCAGGCGGGCAGTCTTCCGCCCCTGACCCAGAGGGAGCCGAAGCAGACGTTGCTGAGCCCCTGCCCCTCCCCACCACTAGACGGGGCAGACCAGTCCGGCCGCCTGCCTGGCTCCGGGACTCTGTTCGAGACTGATCTTGACGGACGTGACTAGTTGACTTAGGGGGTTACTAGGCTAGTCACAGGAGTCCTACTTTAATAGTGACCACCCAACCAGTTTATTTTGACGCCCTTAGTTCCGGGCCTAGTTGTGTGCCGGGTGTTTTGTCCCGGGTGTAATTCCGACTCTAGTTCCCAGAGTTATTTTATCTTTATGTTGAAGGGACTCAACAATCTAAAGGGGGGGTAGTGTTGCGGGACAGCTCCCTGACAGACAGACAGTCTGACTAAAGTAACGCGAGACCCTGTTAGCCAATGAGAAGAGACTTAGGAATGCGTGCGTGCTGCCTATTGTTATCCATTGCACAGCACAGCGTGAGTTAGTTGTTATAGTGGTTTACAGACTGTCACACAGTGTTAGCTTAGCATAACGTGTTAGCGATCAGACGTAACATTCCTGACTCCTACACCTCGACTGAGCTGACGCTAGACAGTGACTAACCAGCGACGACCATAATAGAACCAGTAAGAGTGATTACCAGCCCCCAGAGAGAGATCAGAGTGTGCAGCCAGTGACAGTGCGAGTGTCTGCAGAGTGAGACCATCCCAGCCAGGCTAGCCAGCGTCCGTCATCGTCTGCAGACTGCAGGAGCAGTGCAAGGTGGGTTGCTAAACCCGTAGCCTAGCCCGGCTAATTAACGCCAGAGACTGTGTTGTCGCATCATAATTCCCAGCCTCCAACTACTTAATATAAGAACATCTAAACCCAGTCCCGCGACACTACTATACTTTTGTTCTGTCAATCAAAACAGCCGCAAGGCGCCATTAAGCATAGCTGTGTTACGCCAAGAAAATAGTCCCTTTAAATGCTGCATTCCAAGCTCATGTGTTCTCACTGAGAGAGCCTGTTAAAATCCGACCGTTTAATAGTGTAAACTACTAATAAGACACGTTAGCCCCTAACTAACGAGTCTGACCCTTTAGCCGAGCGGTTAGTGATGTCGCCTTGGGGTGCAGTACACGCCGTATCGAATCCTGCACCGGGCAAGAAAATAACCCATTACACTAGCTAGCTAGCTAGCCTCGCCTCAGCTTCTCAGGCAAGTTCTGTAAGGTTTTAATGAATATGAAGAACATATAAACATAAGTGAGATCTAACAAATAAAGCAATTTAGAGAAACGTGGTTTATATTTATGTGAGCCATGTGGCAGATGTTCTAAATTGGCGATGACTTGCAGGATAAGCGGTTAAGATAATGGATGGTGGATGTAATGACGCCGGTATGGTCCTTTAACAGGCCCATGTCATTTGATTAATTCATTAACTGACAGTCTCACTCACCCTGTCATCTTATTTCCTTGGAAATTGATCTGGTTCATCGTGGGCAGTCCCCATTTACACTAAGGCGACTAACCAGGTTAGCCAATATCTATTTCTCACAGTAAAGGAAATAAGCTTCTCTGCACATGTGAGTCCAGCGCCTCTATTCCTGGATATCATCAAGACAAGTTTGTGTTGCTGTATGAACGACAATGAGCTCCATTTCATATGTGCCAAAGTGTGTTGAAATCAAGCCAAGGTAGCACAGTTTACCTCACCGACTTATACAGGCGGGATTCTAACAGCCGACCATGTGGTAAAAGGTCTGATCTGAAGCCTACCAGCATAATCATGCTGTCTTGTTGAGTAAAATTGTGACAGGGGAAACAGATCTGGTAATTCTCCTTTTTCGGGTATCCATCCATCATTGCCTGAAGAAGACCTTATGAGTGAAAATGAATAAGTGTTTGGGTGCATTATGTGGTCTTCCTTTAAGTTTTGTACCCTGCACGTGAACCCTAACTGGACTGGATGTGCACACAATACTATTTTCCTTCAATTTGCTAAGGTTCTGTATGTGTTTGTTTGCATTATACATGTGAGCAGCAGATATTTCTCTTGAGTGTATTTTCTTTTCATGGCATTATAAACAGGCCTGTTCATTTTGTGGATCAGTCTGATTGTGCGCAAAATGTTCTTGGATGAGCTTTTGTATCCTCCACAAACATAAAAATTCATGCATGCAATAACTCCGTTTAGAAATTGCCCTGTGAGCTATTTAAATCAATTGAAAAAAATACCCTTTATAATTTTGTGTATTATATGGGCCAGACTCAGTGGGTCTATATAACTGCACTGATAGGGAAGATATCCACGGTAATGGGTCTGTTAATGATATTGTTGTTGGTGTTGACTGCCTGCCTATCCTATGTGCTTCGATATTAGCTCCCACTTGCCAGCAATTGAAGCTTCCCAGCAGCTCAAATGTTCCTGGTTGATTTCCTTCGTCAGGGTGTGAGGCTGAGCAAACAGCTGCAAGGCTGCAGAGTCGGGACAGAGTCAGTACCAGCTGTTTCCTTCCCACCGCCTCTATGTTACTAACAGAACCGGTGATACTTTGCCACAACATGTTATAGAATGCCCCATCTCATCACTTTAATGTAAATTCTACTTTATTTCATCCAATTACCAGGGTGGCAGTACAGCAGCAGGGGCAGCAATATGTTGATCCTACATGTTACTCTGGTGTGCCATGGCCTCTGTCTGTGGTTCAGCTTGGCAGAGGATAGCTAAGTCCAAATTCTATCCTCTTATTATGTTTTAACCTCCTTTTTGTCCTTTCCAGCTTGAATATTCAGTGTCAACATGCTGCCGTGTCGTATACATAACTGAGTCCAGTACACATAGCTGAGTCCAAACACTCAGATGGAGCACAAAAGCAACATTTTGGTTCAGTAAAATCCAAGGCATGGACTGAAATGATATAACATCCCCGTGTGCGTGTGTGAGCATTCACACCGAAGACCAACTCAGACAACACGCTAATACCGATGACACGCAGCTTTACTTCTCACTTAAACCTAATGACCTCAGTAACCTTAACACCCTTCATGGCTGCCTAGTTTCTGTTACAAATTGAATCTCTCAAAATTTCCTCCATTTTAACTCTGACAACACTCCTTGTGATCACCCCCGATTGTCTTTCTAAGGAGGTCAGTCACTATATGGGCCCCCTTGCTAGTAACATCAAGACTGCCTCTGAGAATCATGGTAGTCTTTCTGACCAATATTTGAACTTCGAGGTAGCACGGTGGCACAGTGGGTAGCACGGTCACCTCACAGTAAGAAGGTCCTGGGTTCAAGTCCCAGGGTAGCCCAACCTTGGGGGTCGTCCCGGGTCGTCCTCTGTGTGGAGTTTGCATGTTCTCCCCGTGTCTGTGTGGGTTTCCTCCAGGTGCTCTGGTTTCTTCCCACAGTCCAAAGACATGTAGGTCAGGCGAGGTGGAGATGTTTAGGAGAGATGGTAGTGGATTTTTTTTAACTAGATTATTTAACACAATCTTGGAAAGTGAGAGGATGCCCGAGGAGTGGAGAAGAAGCATACTAGTACCGATTTTCAAGAATAAGGGTGATGTGCAGAACTGTAGCAACTACAGAGGTATAAAGTTGATCAGCCACAGCATGAAGATATGGGAAAGAGTAATAGAAGCTAGGTTAAGAGGAGAGGTGATGATCAGCGAGCAGCAGTATGGTTTCATGCCACGAAAGAGCACCACAGATGCGATGTTTACTTTGAAAATGTTGATGGAGAAGTATAGAGCAGGCCAGAAGGAGTTACATTGTGTCTTTGTGGATTTAGAGAACGCATACGACAGGGTGCCGAGAGAGGAGGTGTGGTATTGTATGAGGAAGTTGGCAGTGGCAGAGAAGTATGTAGGAGTGGTGCAGGATATGTATGAGGGCAGTGTGACAATGGTGAGGTGTGTGGTTGGAATGACGGATGGGTTCAGGGTGGAGGTGGGATTACATCAAGGATCGGCTCTGAGACCTTTCTTGTTTGCAATGGTGATGGACAGGTTGACGGACGAGATCAGGCAGGAGACTCCTGACTATGATGTTTGCGGATGACCTTGTGATCTGTAGTGAGAGTAGGGGGCAGATTGAGGAGAGCCTGGAGAGGTGGAGGTATGCACTGGAGAGAAGAGGGATGAAAGTCAGTAGGAGCAGGACGGAATACATATATATGCGTTGAGAGGGAGGACAGTGGAATGGTGAGGAGGCAAGGAGTAGAGGTGATGAAGGTGGACGAGTTTAAATACTTGGGGTCAACTGTTCAAATTAACGGGGAGTGCAGAAGAGGTGAAGAAGAGAGGGCAGGCAGGGTGGAGAAGAGTGTCAGGAGTGATTTGTGACAGAAGGGTACCAGCAAGAGTTAAAGGGAAGGTTTACAAGATGGTTGTGAGACCAGCTGTGTTATATGGTTTGGAGACAGTGGCACTGATGAAAAGACAGGAAGTGGAGCTGGAGGTGGCAGAGCTGAAGATGCTAAGATTTTCACTGGGAGTGATGAAGGAGGACAGGATTAGGAACGAGTATATTAGAGGGACAGCTCAGGTTGGACAGTTTGGGGACAAAGCAAGAGAGGCGAGATTGAGATGGTTTGGACATGTGTGGAGGAGAGATGCAGGTGGCTGGTGTGACAGAGGAAGATGCAGAGGACAGGAAGAAATGGAAACGGATGATCCGCTGGGGCGCCCCCTAACGGGAGCAGCTGAAAGTAGTAGTAGTAGTGGTAGTAGTAGATAATGTCTGATTGTTGTAATCAGTATGCGCACCATAGTTACCATGACTGTTTGTTCCCAACCACATTGGGTTTGACCTGATATAGAGGGACAAGGGAACTGTGGCGATATCTGTGTTGGGCCCCCAGGAAGGCGACGGGTGGGAACTGGAAGTAGTGGGGGTAAACAATTTTCATCTGGCTAACAGGGCACCCTGGTTGGGGCGTTATCCTGTGAGGGAAGGGGCCCACTCGATAATGCCAGTGTACAATGCCTACACACACAGTCTCACCCCTCTACTAGCTAGGTTTGGTGGTTTATTGGGTGATGCTTCCTGTGATGTGGACTGCTAGATTCATGCTGGCATAGCCGGACGTCCTCTGCGGTAACCAGGCAGATTAGCGGGTTGGGCTGGATTAATACTTGATAATTATTATAACAATTTATATAGCACTTTTAAATAAAAGTTACACAGTGCTTCACAAATAGGATAAAACACACACATACAAATGCAAGTATACATACATACCTACATATTTACACACACTGAATTGACACCCATATCATGTTTTTACTGTGAATCAGTTTTGGGGCCAGGTTGTATTTGTATTTTGTCTATTTATGGTGAGTTTTTGGGGCCTATTTGGTCAAACCCCTTTAAAAGCGAACCAGGAAATGAATGAGTTAACACCCAGATGGAGAAGAACAATGCAGGGCTGTCCTGTGGCTTTGCCCGCTTCATTTATCTCCGTCTAGACTTGTCGATACATCAAGCTAGCTTTCTAGCTGAGGGCAGCTAGCTTTTCACTTCTCCTGACACACAACGAGCTCGGCCAAACAAACGCAGAAGCGTTTTAATTAAAGAACTTCTCTTTAATACAGCAAAGAAGCCAAACATTACAGACAAGAATAGTTATGAACCATGAATATCAACATTTTATTCAGACTGGCCTCCCATCACAACACCGGCTTCACTGACGTCATTATTCTTTGCGGCCATTTTGTTAAATAAGAAGTACGGTGGGTAACCCCACACACACTTCCCCCTTAAATCTGTAGTTTACAAATGGATGTTCGTAATAATTTTGGATGATATGATCTCCTTGTACTGCTTCACTTTGGACCAGGGCTCAACTCCATGAAGCAATGCTGATGGACATTATGGCCGACAAGTACTTGGCCATTTTCCCTTTTGTACAGTTTGGAAAAAATCTCACTCCTCTCTGAAAGGACGCTAGTCCATATGAACTACCCACTGTGGCCTTAAAAATGATGCCTTAAACCTTCTTTCCTCTTGGGGTCTGACTGGAAATGTGCAGAGAAAAACAACAGAACCGTGATGGGCCTGCAGACGGCCCAACCCTCTGAAGATGAGTCTGCAGTGAAACCTCAACTTCAACAAGGACCGGGCTCATGTGAGGCTCTACCTGAAGTAAAGTCTCTCGTGGTCCAGAGGTACAAATCTCTGATGTTTCATCCAAAACATGTTTTCTCATTCTGTCCAAACAGCAAAATGTCTACTGCTCTTAAGAGCCTATGAGTTTATCAGTGATAGTCCATTTATATATATATATGTATATATATGTATATATATATAAAAAAAAAACTTACAGCAGAACCACTTGTGTTCTGACTGTAAAACAACCTCTGTCATTTTATTTACATAATGACTTTTTAGAGCCAGCCTGCGTACAACAGAAACACTTCCGGTGTTCAGTAATTCTGTAAAACCTTGTTCTGCTCAGCCAAACACCAATTGCGGTCCCAAACGTATTTGAAACCTTAATCCTCTATGAGAAAGCCTTTTTTTTTCTTTTCTTTTCTTTTTTTTTGCCAAGCCCTGCTTGCAGTCTAAAATTCAGTTAAAATGCTGTTAAATGCATTATATCAACAAGGAAATTCAAACCATTAGGCACAAGAAAATGCTATTCATACCCCTGCGTACCCCCCCCCCCCCCCGTGGTGCCTGCATCACCAGTCAGCATCTGTATTCGGGGATACTGGCGAGCAGGACGTGAGGATACAGACAAAACAGCTCGTCCCATAGAGGACCTCGAAAATGGGATGGGAGCCATCGTTCGGATTACTCCGTGCATGTAAAATGCACCGACGCCGCCCTTCTGGGGCCGAAACCCGAGGTTCGACTTGTCCGCGAGCAGAGGAAATGATGTTTGTTTTGTTTTTTTTACACAAATAAACCACGATAACATCACAGAGATTCCTAAGCAAAAACAAGGTACTACTACTGAAGTCCACCTACATATTCAAAAAACTACATCTAACACCTTAATGTACAGCTTGGATCGGGGGGGGGGGGGGTCTTCAAACGGTTTCTGCATGGACCCAAACTTGGTAAATGTGAAGCCTCTAACCCTCGGAAGGCCGGGCTCGACGAGACCACGCTAGCGCTCCTTCTCGGCGAGGATTCCCCCAAAACCGGGTCAAAGGGGGGACTCGGCCTCACGGACACATTCTAGTACCTCTGCTTTGCGGGGGGGCCCCGCCGGGAGCACGCCGGCGAGCCATTTTGCGTCCCAACCCATGCAGTTTAAGAAACGCTGGTGGTAGAGTAAACACAGAATGACGAATGATTGTTCTTATACGTGACGCAAGTAAACAAAACAATAAATACAAACAATGTGCTTCATCCGTATAGACATATTTACACAAAGTCTTTGGCTTATGACATAAACATCCACTACAAAATAACAACATGAGAAACATGGCGGCCATCAGTGCAACATAAACAAACAAGGTCTGGGATCGGTTCCCTTTCGATTCCATCCTGATCTGAAACGTAAGCCCACTCGTCTGCTCGGGGGGCCAGCTTTCCTTCTCTCTTTCTAAAACGGAAAGGACACGTCTGCCCACACAGGAAGTCTACCGGTGCTGTTTGAATTTGGAAGGACCTGCAGCGGTCGGAACCGGCTGGACTGCAAGAGCACCGGGCACGGCCCCGGAAACGAGCACGCTCAAGCTCATTATAACCCGGTGGCGCTGGATACAACAAGCCCACGTGCTGAAGCGGGGTTTAAAATGCAACCCCGGATTTACTTCTGCAGCAGCACTGAAGAGAGCGCGGGTTCGAGCACACAGATCATCGCGGTTTCGCATGTGTAAACCATCGGCGGCTGAAGTCGTTTTGCAGGAAGAGCCCAGGCGCAGTCGTTTGGGCCGAACAGCGTCCCTGGTGTTCTAATGGGTTCATTGTGGCGGGGGTTAGTACATCTGGGGGGGGGGGGGGGGGGTTCGAGGAAGGGCGTCATAAGGCTTAAGATCTCTCTTCCGGTAGGCAGGTAAGTTACGTTTGAAAAGAGAGGAAGAGGAAATGAAATCAGCCGACAGGAAGTGGCCGACTAGAGCCGTTCACCAGCACTGACCGTGGTAACCATTTTTATAACTCGTGTCCGTTTTAGCTGAAATCCTACATCTAACTTCTGTTTTTAAGTCCCAGTGCACATGTTAAGATGCACTGATGCTTTCTAAGAGCAGACCAAGTTTATCAACTTTGCTGCCCACAGTTATCAATAATACCCCTGGTATTTCAGCTGTACTGTTTTCCACTGTACATGCTGCCTCCACATTATCTTAGACACCAACCCGTGTTACTACCGTGTCCCTCGCATCATGCGACCGTCTCCTCAGGACCCCACCCATCTGCTGTAACCAATACTAAAGGAGCTTCAGAAAATACTAGTAACTTCTGTCTCAGTGTCCAATGTTTGTTTTCCACGACTCACTGACTACCGACATGAGCAAAACGTCGGGTGAAGAGTACATCGCTGGTGTCTGGAGCGGAAAAAAAGAGCCATTAAAAGAATTTGTGCAGGTTTGAGCCCATGTTGTGGGGCCCCGTTCTCCGGTATGACGTGATGGCAGCGAATATTAAACGTTTGCCGTAACGAGGTGTCCCAAAAACTTCAGCACTTTATCAGGTAACGAGGGATCACCGTTAAGTGTTGAGAGAGGCGTGTGATGAAAAACTAAAATGCAATATTCTCTCTCTCTCGAGCGACACTTTGAGCTTGCTAGAGCAAGGCCGCCATCTACGCCTCATGTTGAGTACTGCAGCTGTGGCAACGCGAGGCTTGGAGTTTAATCATGGCCCGGGCCCACAGTCTCTGGAGCCCGAAACACACCGGGGCTGGATGGCACTCAAAAAAAAAAAAAAATGTACAGAAATTATTCTCCCACTTCTCTTCTCTCCATCACACTTCCTGTTGGAAGTCTTAGAGGTAAAAGTTTCAATTTACTGACGTTATCTGAGGGGACTTTAGTCGATTTCACTTTTGCCCATTTGGCATCTCCCACTGAACCCGCTCACTCTTATGAATAGGAGGGACGCAAAATGGATGCTACAAAACAGCCACCACAGAGGGGCGCTGGAACATCAAGCAAAAGCAAAACATTACACGAAACGGGAGGCTGAAAAGAGCACTCTTCCTGTCCTCCTCCACTCCCCCTCTTCTTAGGAGGTCTCGATGAACTCCAGCGCTAGATCGTAGCAGAAACGATACTGCTCCTGTAGACACACACACACACACACACACACACAGACACACACACAGACACACACAACATGAGTAATCATAGAAATCTTAATAAATTGGTGACATATTTTGGCTTTATGCTCATTTTACTTGAGTTATGAAGTGACGTATGACTTCATGATGTGTCCTGTATTCGGGTGAGGTGCAGCACATTTACTGCAACTTCAGCTCGTCCCATTTTATTATTATTAAGATCGATTTAGTGAGATTTCATGCAAAAGAACTGTCCTTTTAAGTTTATTTTCTCTCCCTCCATTGTTTTTATTTTATTTCCCCCTTTTCTTCCCCAATTTACCCCACTCTCTGAGCCGTCCCGGTCTCTGCTCCGCCCCCCTCTGCTGATCCGGGGAGGGCTGCAGACTACCACATGCCTCCTCCCATACATGTGGAGTCGCCAGCCGCTTCTTTTCACCTGACAGTGAGGAGTTTCACCAGGGGGATGTATCGTGCTGGAGGATCACGCTATTCCCCCCAGTCCCCCCCCCCCCAAAGAGGCGCCCCGACCGACCAGACGAGGTGCTTGCTAGTGCAGCGACCAGGACACATAAATGGACCGCCATGCTACCCAGACGCCCCCCCCTCTCGCCATTGTTTAAAAGTCCTCAGAGAGACGCAGCATTTTAGAGCAAATTCCACCTCATTCTGCCCGTGTCTTTCACCTCGACTAGCCCCTCCCCTCTCTTACTGACTAGCCCCTCCCCTCACTTACTGACTAGCCCCTCCCCTCGCTTACTGACTAGCCCTCCTCTCTCTTACTGACTAGCCCCTCACCTCTCTTACTGACTAGCCCCTCCCCTCGCTTACTGACTAGCCCCTCCCCTCGCTTACTGACTAGCCCCTCCCCTCTTACTGACTAGCCCCTCACCTCTCTTACTGACTAGCCCCTCACCTCTCTTACTGACTAGCCCCTCCCCTCTCTTACTGACTAGCCCCTCCCCTCTCTTACTGACTAGCCCCTCCCCTCGCTTACTGACTAGCCCCTCCCCTCTTACTGACTAGCCCCTCACCTCTCTTACTGACTAGCCCCTCACCTCTCTTACTGACTAGCCCCTCACCTCTCTTACTGACTAGCCCCTCCCCTCTCTTACTGACTAGCCCCTCCCCTCTCTTACTGACTAGCCCCTCCCCTCTTACTGACTAGCCCCTCCCCTCTTACTGACTAGCCCCTCACCTCTCTTACTGACTAGCCCCTCACCTCTCTTACTGACTAGCCCCTCCTCTCTCTTACTGACTAGCCCCTCCCCTCTCTTACTGACTAGCCCCTCCCCTCTCTCACTCACCGGAGTGTCTACCATGTTGGGTTTGCTGTTCCTCAGGCTCTTCACGGCGTGGAAGACATCGACCACACTCTGTCTCTTGGCCATCTCGCACACAATGCTGCTGGCACAGAACACTCCACTACGCCCTCCACCATTCCTATGAACACACACACACACACACACACACACACACACACACACACACACACACACACACACACACACACACACACCCATATGCAAGCAAGCAGGCGGCGCACACACGCCCAAACA
The DNA here is from genome assembly GCF_029633865.1 of Lampris incognitus. Classification (NCBI taxonomy): domain Eukaryota; kingdom Metazoa; phylum Chordata; class Actinopteri; order Lampriformes; family Lampridae; genus Lampris; species Lampris incognitus. The sequence continues at coordinate 13,481,681 of NC_079225.1, read as the reverse complement.
CACAGAATGGAGAGCTATTTAAACAAATGAGCATGTCTTACTTGGTATTTCATGAGAGGCTTTTACCATCCGGCGCACAACGCTGCCGGCATGTAATACTCTACTGTACAGTACAAATACTACGAAACACAATCACACAGAAAAAGTAACAGGAATGAAAGGTATACAAAGGTAGATTAGAGATAGGTTAGACTACAGGTTATGTGGATGAATTGTGGCAGGATGTGTTCATAAGTTAAAACACGGGCACCGCCCCAGACAGCCGGTACACCTGCCGCAGAAGCTGCAGCAAGATATTCCAACGACTACCCAGAAGCATGCGGCCAAACTTACCAAGACATTCAGTATTCAATAACTTGTTGCCATGTCAACTTCACAGTTGTTTCGGAATTTTTTTTTTTTTTTGGGGTGTGCTTAAAGATAACAGTAAACACACAACCACACAATACATACAGGGAGTGTACACAAAAACATACCGTAACAATCCTAATGCAACTAACCACTAAACCCACTAAACCTAAAGTAGCCATCACTCCTCAAATAAAAAGTTGTCCCCACAACACTGGTTGCTACAGTCTACATACATGGTATTCATATATATCTATATCCATATTTCTATCTTTCTATCTTTCTATCTATCTATCTATCTATCTATCTATCTATCTATCTATCTATATATATACATATGTACATACATAGCTAGATAGTATAGATAGATAGATAGATAGATAGATAGATAGATAGATAGATAGATAAATCTATACATATAGATAAATAGAGATCAGAACTGTCCAAATTGCCTTTTTTCCCCAGAATTTCTTCCAGAACCTCAGGTTGCATTTGGGAACATCCATCCATCCATCCATCCATCCATCCAAACCGCTTATCCTGCACTCAGGGTCACCAGGATGCTGGAGCCTATCCCAGCAGTCATTGGGCGGCAGGTGGGGAGACACCCTTGACAGGCCACTAGGCCATCACAGGGTCCACACACACACACACACACACACACACACACACACACACACACACACACACACACACACACACACACACACACACACCTAGGGACAATTCAGTACGGCCGATTCACCTGACCTACATGTCTTTGGACTGTGGGAGGAAACCGGAGCACCCGGAGGAAACCCACGCAGACACGGGGAAAACATGCAAACTGCACACAGAGGACGACCCGGGACGACCCCCAAGGTTGGACTACCCTTGGGTTCGAAACCAGGACCTTCTTGCTGTGAAGCAACTGCGCTAACCACTGTGCCGCCACATTTGGGAACAGTGGTACGAGGACACCGCAGGAGATAAAATAGAGAATGTGCACATTTACATATTTTGAGACGTGCATGTGAGTTTGCCTGGGAGTGCTTTTATGTGCGTTTGTGTTTATACTCACAAGCAATGAACTATAGTTCTCCCTTCGCCCTCCTCTCCCTCACGCTGCCACTGGTCAACCTGGAGGATGAGTTTGAGGAAGGAACGCTTGGAGGCTGGGACTTCTCTGTGTCCTGCCCAGCCGAGATACTGGAACTGACGCACCATCAGGTAGCCTTCCTGGGGCTGAAACAAACACACACACACACACATACACACAGTTTCAACAAAACGACATGACTGGGTAGTAGAGGAGTACCGGGTCACTTGCAGAACCTCTCATCTCCAGCAAAAACGTCTGAAACAAACAAAGCCTGACATTTCTTTTCCTCTAACAGGAAATTCATCAACACTTTTTTTTCCACCATGCAAGTGCAAAGAAATGAGGACATCAGTGGGAAAACGAGCCTGTCCCTTTCCCATTACAGACCCCCGGACAAAACAACTACCTGCAGACTGCAGACTACAGATACGTCTGTTATGGCTCAGTTGGCCTGTCATGATGTCAAGTATGCCGAAAAGCATATTTGGCTGCCTCAGCTGTCAACACAATCTTGCAAAATGGTGAAACAGCATGGACCAACAATGTCAACATGTATACGGAGAGGCTTGTAGCAACATCAGTGTAACACAATTTGCTGTACATGTACAAAACATCCATCCATCCATTATCCAAACCACTTATCCTGCTCTCAGGGTCGCGGGGATGCTGGAGCCTATCCCAGCAGTCATTGGGCGGTAGGCGGGGAAACACCCTGGACAGGCCGCCAGACCATCACAAGGCCCACACACACACACATTCACACAACCACATTCACACCTAGGGACAATTTAGTATGGCCGATTCACCTGACCTACATGTCTGTGGACTGTGGGAGGAAACCGGAGCACCCGGAGGAAACCCACGCAGACACGGGGAGAACATGCAAACTCCACACAAAGGATGACCTGGGATGACCCACCAAGGTTGGACTACCCCGGGGCTCGAACCCAGGACCTTCTTGCTGTGAGGCGACTGCGCTAACCACTGCACCACGGCCTGTACAAAACATAACATAACAACATAAGCAGACAGCATTTAAAGAGTACTAACCCTGGTGAGGTTGCAGACCCTGAAGAGTCTACTGATCACATCACAGTCCATAGAACAAGACATACACTCCACCTGGACCGGACCATAACGTAACATGCCCTCCTCCGGCCAGTACTGGGGACAACCCTGGACAGACAGACAGAGATAGATGTTTAGAGAGCACGTAGACCAAGATGAAACACACTTTGTTAGTCCCCCTAGGGAAGGTAGATAGTACAGGCCACACTGCACTGCGAGAGAAAGAGAATCAGGGATAAATGAATAAATAGCTGGTCTCTAAAACAACATCTTCTCCAGAAACATTCTCAGAAACATTGGTAGTCACACAAGACTAGTATTCATGCTGATGTCTGTATAAACACACTGCATTCTTCACTTCTACTTATCTATCTCTTAGAACCACAAACACTTGTTTATTTGTCGTTTCATTTCATGCACTTGCGCACATGAAATGAAACGACACATCGTTTCCCCCAGCCCACAGCACTGCAACACAAAGCCCACAGCAGTGCAACACAAAGACAAAAACACACCCAAAAACTACAAGAACTACAAGAACACATATATCCAAACTAATACGTCTCAAAATAAATAAATAAATAAATTGCTGTCCAGGGGAACAAACACCAGCCAGGATGACTGTCGGAACTGCCGGTCTGCATGGGCTAGCAGTTAACTTAGCCTGCCCCGCTTCCACGTCCTGTCAGACCACCCTCGGTGTTTGCTCTTCGGGCGCCGTGGTCCTTGGGCCCACAGCATGCAGCAGACCAGGCTACCTCAGCCGATCCAACGCCAGCTCTCCCAGCCGGACATCTTCGAAACCACTCCCCACACTCCACACGACAACATTAAAAAAAGTCAATGTCAGGTGAGGCCACCGCCCGACTGCCCTCGGTGTTGTCGGAACTGCTGGTTTGCATTGGCTAGCAGTTAGCTTAGCCTGCCCCGCTTCTGTGTCCTGTCTGACCGCCCTCTGTGTTATCAGAACTGCCAGTCTGCATGGGCTAGCAGTTAGCTTAGCCTGCCCCGCTTCTGTGTCCTGTCTGACCGCCCTCTGTTATCAGAACTGCCAGTCTGCGTGGGCTAGCAGTTAGCTTAGCCTGCCCCGCTTCTGTGTCCTGTCTGACCACCCTCTGTGTTATCAGAACTGCCAGTCTGCATGGGCTAGCAGTTAGCTTAGCCTGCCCCGCTTCTGTGTCCTGTCTGACCGCCCTCTGTTATCAGAACTGCCAGTCTGCATGGGCTAGCAGTTAGCTTAGCCTGCCCCGCTGCCGTGTCCTGTCTGACCGTCCTCGGTGTTACCTCTTAAGGCGCAGCTCCAGGCAGGGCCATGGTCCCTGGGCCCACAGGACGCAGCAGAACAAGCTATCCCAGCCATCAAACGAAGACAAACAGACGCAGATGTGGACAAAGACACTGCATGGACGGTACTGGGTGAGGCCGCCGCCAACGTGATTTTCCACCGCCATCTTCCCACACGGGAAGCGGGGTGGGAACTCTCTCTGTCTCACTCTTCTTCTGCTGAGTTTAGCTCTCTACTGCACTTTCATTGGTGTGGCAGACCCCTGTCATTCCTGCCAGTGTTGAGCTGTAACATGGATGGAAGAAGCTTTTCCATGTAAAATATCTGCTTGAGTGTAAATATCTACGGCAGGTAAATCTTATTTATCGTCACCCAGGAACATGCACTGCGCCTCTTAAACAACAGATGTTTCTAAACAGGAAGTATAAGTGTACTTATGTGTGGAGGTGAGAATACGACAGGTAAACAAATACATTATACAATATAAGTGAAGCACCTGGGCCAGGTCAATCTCATTCAGCATCACCAGACTGGTGCATCCGTAGTCGTAAACCAGACGCCAGAAGTCCTTGACGGTGTTAGGCAGAGGATGCTGGGTAACGATGAATGCAGCAGGCTGTCGGTAACTCTGTAGGGGAGCGGGAAAACAGCAATCGATGTGACTTCCTCGATACCCATAGAGGCATGCATTTCTACCCACATTTCATATATTTTGAACCTAGCACTAAGACTTAGTAGATGGGATGTGGAATCCAAACAGTGAGGGAGGGGGGGTTGTTTTATGACAAGTGTATATCTCTATCACACACACACACACACACATACACACAGGGACAAAGTGGGACACTTTGCACTTGTAGGATGCAAAGGAAGCACACTAAGCTGTGGTGTGATGTGAGGTCACTGCCATGCAACGAGTCAGTTAAAGGTGAGGATGGAGGGATTGCACTCACGCTACCGCTTCGGCTCCACGTACGTATGGTGTTTACATGGAACATAGTTCAATCAAACGTGTGCATGTATATTTCTCACGAGTGGGGGGTCAATTCCCTTTCAATTCTGCTCACTTAGCAAGTTGACTCTTTCCCACAGTCAAAAGTCTGACTTTTGGGACGTTTTAAATTTCTCAAGTTTTCCCCATTTACCGTCCATTAACAACAACAAGTAATAAGTGATTTACCTTACTCTTCTCAATTAAATGAATTGATAGCGAACTGAGCCCAGGTCACCTTGAAAGAATACGTCCGTTCTCATGTGTGACATGGTTGTAATGATCTCAATGACAGTGGGACAGAAACAAAACTGACATGAGGGATGAGGGTCGGGGGTTCGGGTTTAGGGTACTTGTGGCTGTACATGAACCTGGCGGCAGAAAGACACTGAAGCCATGAAACAAATCCAGTATCAGACATTTGAATTAAAATCCCTTTACCTGGAACTCTTCTGACAGCTTGGTTAGAGAGAGGCCAAAGGTAAGTATATGTCTTTATAAAATGTCTTGGAGTGTTATCATCATGATTTTTGTCTTATTCAAAGAGGGGGCAGCAGTTGAGTACTGGATTTGACTGGTACTCCTATTTGGTTAACCAGGTTTTAGTAGCCAACAGGTACCTTTTTCATTCTATTTGATTTCAGATATAACCTCTGATCTTACAAAATCAGCTTGCTCTGAGATGTCCCGGTAACACCACAGACTGAGCCCATAGCGTCTACTCACAACATTTTGAGGTTCAACTCCCCTCACAACTTGCGATGTCACCTCCCACACCACCCCCGTACAGTTAACTTGTACTGAAATGTCATTAAGGAATCAGCAGCGGATGCTGAGATGAACGGATATTGTCATCTGCTCGTTCGTCCATGGTAAGGCTATGGTCACACATGCCTGAAATTAACACTGGCAACTATTCGCCTCCCGTTCACTTCCGTTCTATGCGAGCGAAGGGGGTGAAATTTGAGTCTTCGCTTCGCGTGGAGTTCAACTTTGGTGAACTTTGACCGGTGAATCCGCAGCCTCAACCAATAGCAAAGTGGTTGACTCCACTTGGCTGTAGTTTTCTTGGTGAGCCAGGACCGAGGAGACGTTGTTGCCGTGTCTACCCAGCCGGTATTGTGCGACATTGTCCGTGAAAAACTACAACTTGCCCCACAAGAGAGATGCTGCCTGACTGGCAGTGAGTCGGGAGACAGGCACCGAACGTGTAAATAAATGGAAAATGTATTAATAACATCAATTCATATTTTCACGGGACACAAATATAATTTGTACACCAATGTTCTTCCTCCGTATTTGTCCATAAAACTATGATAACGTGTAAAAGTGAGACAACTAAGTGAAAAATGTTATCTTTCTCTGGACTTCAGTGTACATTTTCTTGTCGCAAAACCAACGACAGCTCATGTGCGACCGACAACCACAACCACTCGAACGGACTAAAAACCAGCAAACTGATTTCCACGCGCATCACATCCTGCACTGCCCACATTCAGCACAACAAAAGACGAATTTCGCCTGCATTCGCACGTGTGACCGTAGCCTATATCTTTATGTGGCAAATCCCTTTGCCATCTACGTTCAGCCACATGGGCAGCATACTGAGACATTGCACGTGGTCTGTCTAAAACAGCCTGACAACTTCTCAGGGACTGCTTAATTTTCAGTTGGTTGTTCAGGGATTCGCTGGTGGCCAGAGAAGGTAGCGGTTTTTTTTCAGAGCCTGGATTTGTCTCTAGCCTTCTGCTGCTGAAAACCACAAACACAGCATAACACAAACAGGGAGGGGTGTGTGTACCGCATGTTTGTGTGCATATATACACAGAGTGGCTTCAGAAAGTATTCAGACCCCTTCGCTTTTTGCACACTTTTGTGTTGTAGATTTAATTTTGAATGGATAAAATTGCCATTTTTGCCCATCAATCTACACCCAATAACTCAATGATAAAGTGAGAACATGTTTAGAAATTTCTGCAAATTCATCAAAAACTTAAATCTCCTTTATATAAGTATTCAGACCCTTAATTCAGTATTTTGTAGAAGCCCCTTTGGCAGTGATTACAGCTTCGAGTCTTCTTGGGTAAGTCTCTACAAGCTTTGCACACCTTGCCTTGGGCAGTCTATCCCATTCTTCCTAGCAGATCTTCTCAAGCTCTGTCAGATTGGACGGGAAGCATCTCAACTGCCATCTCCAGGTTTCCCGACATATGTTTAATGAGGTTCAAGTCTGAGCTTTGGCAGGGCCACTGAAGGACACTCAGTGACTTGTCCCGAAGCTTGGCTGTAATATGTGTCAGGTCATTGTTGTGCTGAAGGGTAACCATCACCCATCTGAGGTCGCGTCACTCTGGAGCAGGTTTTCTTCAAGGACCTTTCTGCATGTGGCTGCATTGATCCTTCCCTCAATTCTGACCAGTCTCCCTGTCCCTGCTCTTGAGAAGCACCCCTATAGCATGACGCTGCCCCACCAAGCTCCACCATAGGGATGGTATTAGCCAGGTGACGAGCAGTGCTGGTGCTCGCCAGACATAGTGCTTGGAGTTCTGCCCAAAGAGTTCAATTTCTGTCTCATCAGACCAGAGAATATTTTTCCTCATGCTCTCAGACACCTTTAAATGCCATTTGGCAAACTCCAAGCAGGCTGTCATATGCCTTTCACTCAAGAATGGCCTCCATCTAGCCATTCTACCATAAAGACCTGGTTGGTGGAGTGCTGCTGAGATGGTCATCCTTCTGGCAGGTTCTCCCACCTCTGCAGACGGCTTCAAAGCTCTGTTAGAATGACCGTTGGGTTCTTCGTCACCTCCCTGACAACGGACCTTCTTGCCGGGTTACTCAGTTTGGCCGAACAGCAAACTAGTTAAGAGTCCTGGTGGTTCCAAACTTCTTCCATTTCACAATTATTGAGGCCACTGTGCTCCTGGGAACACTCAAAGCTTTAGGAACGGTTTTATACCCGTGCCCTGATCTATGCCTTGACACAATTTTATTGTGAAGGTGTACAGAGAGTTCATTGGACGTCACAGCTTGGGTTTTTGGCCTGACATGCAGTGTGAATTGTGGGACCTTGTATATATAGTTATGTGCCTTTCGAAACTACGTGCAATCAATTCAATTCGCCACAGGTGGACTCCAATCAAGTTCTAGACACATGTCAAGAATAATTAAAGAAAAGGTTGCACCTGACCACAATTTGGAGTGCCACAAGCAAAGGGTCTGAATATCTCTGTAAATGAGAGATTTCAGATTTTGATTTTTAATAAATTTGCAAAAAAATTCTAAAAACATGTTTTAGAATTTTTTTACCCATTTAAAATTAAATCTTCAATGTAATAAAGTGTGCAAAAAGTGAAGGGGTCTGAATACTTTCTGAAGCCACTGTATATATTTGTGTGTGTGTGTGTGTGTGTGTGTGTGTGTTTACATGTAAATGTACCGATATTTCATTGTACACATATCTGTATAGATGTAACCTACATTTGTGTGCACCCTCCTAAATCATTTATCAAAAAATCTCAAATCAGATCCATCTTTTTTTAACTTAATGCATGCGAGGAATATACCAAAGGTGACACATGTGTTTTTACTGATGCATGGAGTCATTGAAAAATAAGATGCCAGCTATCCCAATACATTCATTCATATTCAAAGCATAGCATTGTTGTATATGTGTCTGTACAGACTTACATCCATCAGAGCAGCGTTGATGTAGTTGCTACTTTCTCCATCTATTGTAATGAGGAAGGGCAGACATCTGTCAGGTGGAAGGCCATCCATAAAGCGGTTTTTCTCCTGGTTCCTAGGCAACAGAGCGATGCTGCAGTCTTCTGGCTGTGGCTGGGGGGTCACTGAGTTTAACGTCTGCAGAGCGAGAGAAGGGAGGAGAGAGAGAAGGGAGGAGAGAGAGAGAGAGAGACTTTGACTTTTGGTGTTCTTTAATAAACAGCCGCCTCATAAAACACAAACTATTTACATACTTGGAAACCTAACATACAACCTACACCTCACAAACCCACACACTCTTACTCACACCCACACAACACCCACGTGCACACACATACACCAACCACCGCCATCAGACCCTCACCACCGTCGCTACACGCTGTTCAGTTTTATGGTTGCTATGTATGGTTACATACATAGTGATCACACCCACCATTAGGAACATACAGTCAAGCCTCCCACTGAATTAACCCCCTGCTCAACCTGACTAGCAGGTGCCTCTGACACAACACAGCAATCTTAGTGGTCCTTACCATCTGACTCCCCTCCTGACCCTTCTGTCAGTTCATCCCCCCCTGGCTGCCCTGCCTTACTGCTGCCCCCCCCCCTGACCCTCCAGACTAACCTTTCTACCATCATCCTGACCTCTACCTCTCCTGTCCTGCTTTCCTCCCTCTGCCCCTCCCTTCAACAGTCTGCCAGTCTCCCTCTCCCAACTCCTCATCAACATTCCTGTCTACCTGCTTTGTCCCCGGTCCTTTCACCTGCTCGCTCATTCTGCTGTTCAGAAAGAGCATCAACCTCTTACCCAGTTTACCCTCAGGAATGAATAAAGTACTCTGATTCTGACTCTTCCACCTGCGCCTCCTTTCCGCCTCCCTCTCGCTCAGCACTGGATGGTATCGCCCCACTAGGCCCACCGTTAGGGCCGATACATCACATGCACTTCCAGCTGCTGTGTGCGCTTCACCTGCGGGCGCGCCGGCACCGCTGACTTTTACATCCAAGAGAGACGACTCAAAGCCTCATCCCTAATGAAAGGCGGCACGTTTGAAACGACAACTCCCACTGCCGGTGCCGACAATGGCGAGACAGCTATCAAAACCCCTTTGACATAAATCCCACTCATCAACAAACTACTTCTTCAAGAACACCGCCACTGCTGTGTTCATCCTAGAAGCACAGCCAATATGACCACAGCGTGCCCGTTCGCCAACAGCAAGAAGCACTTCCTCCACCGTATCGTTGTTACCTGCCACAAACCTGATCCCATTGCGTAGTGTCAACTCCTCTCCTCCTCCAACTCTTAATCCTCCAGCCATGGTGGCCATGGTAGCCCCCTGGGCTACCAGGCCCACTCCTCGGCCAAACAACCACTTTCTGCCTCTTTCACTGCTTAAACAACTAAAAACACTTAATACCCACCACCGCGATACATTAAAGAAACACCACACAAAGAGACCCCCCCCCCCCAAAAAAAGACAAGAGGCTAATAAAGCTGAAAAAAACACAAGCCCACAAACCACGTCCCTCTCAGAGCGAAAGAGAGAGTTGGCTTAACTAGTTAGCTAGCTAGTGGTCCTAAACTGTTCTAGGATTCAACAGAATCCTCGACTTTGCCTTCAAGATAAAAGTCTAGGACAGTGTTTTCCTGATTCTGGGTCATGGTGGGTCCATAGAGGGCCCTAAAGCCATGTCAATCCTGACGATTAAAATCAGTGACATTTCTTGCCAAAAAAAAAAAAAAAAAACCTGGATTGTCAGATAGCGGTTTCCTCCATGTAGCCGGGGTTACACGGTGGGTTGGGAGTCTAGGTTAAGGTCAGAAACTCACCTGGAACTCATCCTTCAGATGTGACGAGTTGGTCTGGGAGTCGATGCGGATCAGCTCATAGAAGGCAGCTTTGAACTCACAGACCGGTATGGCTGTCTCCCCGCACAGACAGGCTTCTAGTATGGCATCATGGATGAAAATATACTGCTCCTAAGAAGTACAGGTGATGAAAACGAGTAATCACACACATACCACGCACAGACCCACAGCTGACCACACATTACACCATCAATTCAAAAGCGAGCATCGGGGTGTTAAAGGTGACTGGTGATGGGAGATGGTGATGGAGCCATGGGGTGGTGTTAGCGTGTACACTGGCTTTATGTCCATGCTACTTCCAATTCATTCGACTGAGCAGGAAGAATTTGTCAAAAATTCAAAATCAAAAATATTGTTGTGAAATGTTTTCACATCTCGTCTACGAGTCATTAAGAATGTTATTTACACTGGGCCTCATACAACAACCACTCATTTTGACACATCTGCTCTCAAGGAAGGCAGAGAAACTTCATACATCTTGTGGCGTTTACAAAATGTTCTCTTACTTTGGATTCGTTTGTTGGTAAGGTCAAAATTTAAAGGTAATTGTACACAAATATACACAACAGCCATTCTGCTAAATCACTTCACTAGAAAAGCGAATGTAAATCATTTACCGCTGAGTCTAGCCTGAATACATATATAATATAATATAATATAATATAGTCTGAATACAGAAAAACATAATATAAATCAATATAATCAACCTACTCATAAATATAACAGACATGCAAACTGGTTTAAGGTGAAAAACGTGAGAAGGATATGCGAGCAGAGAAAAACACAGACCCACTGGGGGGGGGGGTGTCAGGGGGTATGCCCCCTGGAGTTTTTTTTTAAATAAGCTACTAAATGCTCATTTCATATGTCTTTTAGGATTACTCTGGTGCTGGTCACAAGCTAACAGAATTCCAAGATTGAGCAAAACGAAGTACAAAGTATTAATTTATGAAGTGCAAATGCACCTTTACATATGAAATATGATATATGATATACGATACGCTCACATTTACAAAGAAAATTAACAACGGGCAGCCCCACCATATCCGCTCTGTGCCAGAAACCATGCTAACATGTGAAAAGAAAAACCTGCAGATGTGAATGTGAGCGAGTACCCAATGCTTTAGGACTGGTGGGGGTGGGGACAGGGCTAGAGGGGTCCGTCCTTATATTTTCTTCTTGGCCTGGACCATTGTCTCAAGGGCCTGCTTTCGCTGTTTCGCCGTACGCCACATGCCTCGGCCTTGCCCTCTTCAGCTGTCTGCCTTTTACGCTCCTGAGCACCGCCAGATGGTTGGCAGCCATACTTGCTCTGCTGCCATCGCTTTTCTAGCAGACTGCTGCCGTTGGCGTTTGTCAGTGGTTCCTGCTGACTGGATATTCTCACAGAGTGTCAATCCACCTCCCCGTACCTGACATCCTCCCATAACAATGTTCGCTAGCTTGCTAACAATTCTTGTTTCCTCCAGTTTGATCTTTTACCTCGGGCTTTCCGACCAGCGGGTATTTTTCGGTTTTCAGTTCACATCTTCTCTGTAGTTTCATGGCTGGCATGCGCCACTGTGGCAATTTCGTTTCGGCTTTTTCCCACACCGCAGGTCTCAGACCGACGGTCTGGGCTTGCGCTGTACTCAGTGGCGCCCCCAAGGGGTGGCCAGGGCCACCCTGATACTATCCCTGGCCCCCCCGCTGGCCCCCCCAGCCACGAGTCGCATATGCAGAATATGCTTCTGATAATGCATAATATGCTTCTATCTGATATTTTACATTAGGTGCTGTTCATTTAAATCAATAATGTATATTTTTCTTGACTCTCATATTGACAGTTTTCAACTAGCCTATACAGTATACTACAACAGCAGCATAGAATTCCCGAAATTCAGTCATGGCTTTTGGTTTTGGTGTGCCACCCCAAGATTTTCAGTGGCCCCATTTGGCCACCCCGATGAAACATTTCTGGGGGCGCCACTGGCTGTACTGCGACAGGCGAACTGATTGGCTGCCGCCTTTTGTTGACAGTCGATGTATCCAAAGGCGTGTCTAGAGTATCAGATGTTCGCGCTCCGTTGTCTTTCTACGGAAGTCGCTTTGAGTGGGGAGGCTCCTGACACCCCCAGTATTTCTCAGGGGATCTTCACGAGTCACAGAGGTGACCCGTTTTGGATTCAAAAGGGTGAATTTTGCTGAAAGGGGTCAAGTTTGCATGCCTGCACAAAGATATTTGGTGTTTTGTTTCAAAATAAATTCTGTGCTGGGCGTCCAGGTAGTGTAAAGGTCTATTCCGTTGCCTTACCAACATGGGGATCACCAGTTCGAATCCCCGTGTTGCCGCCGGCTTGGTTGGTCATCCCTACAGACACAATTGACCAGCACTTTATCGTGATACCCAAAGTGCTTCACAGTGAAGGGAGGGAAACTGACCTCAACCACCACCAACGTGTAGCACCCACCTGGGTGATGCACAACAGCCATTTTGCGCCAGAACGCTCATCACACATCAGCTTGAGGTTGAGAGGGAGGAAATCATTGAGCCAATCATACAGGGGATGATTAGGTGGCCAGATGGAGAGGGCCAGGGTGGGAATTTTGCCAGGACACCGGGGGACCCCCTACTCTTTGCAATAGGTGCCGTGAGATCTTTTAAGGACCATAGTGAGTCAGGACCTTTTGTCATCTGAACGACGGCATCTCCTACAGCACAATGTCACTGGGATTTGTTTATTAGGACCAGAGGGAAAACTGCCCCCTACTGGCCCACCAACAGCACTTACAGCAGCAACTTAGTTTTCCTAGGAGGTCTCTCATCCAAGTCCTAGACAAGCCCTCGCCTGCTTAGCTCTTCTGCCATTCAGCACAAGCAGGGTCCATGTTGGTATGGCTGCTAGCTACAATGATCATTTTCATTATAATCCATTTTCTTAAGAGGGCATCTGATCAGATGCTCAGCTTAATCCAAACAGTTCCCTCCCTTTTTTGCATATGACACTCAAAATTAGTTGTGCCAACAGGGTCACTGTCTTTCTGATGTTAAATATATGCTAAGTGAAGGCTTTTTGGCACGCAGTCAGTTTAGGAACAAGTGACACTTAACAGTCACGTAACATGGAAGAACACACTGGAGCAGCTGAGAGCATTTTGTGAATTCAACCTTGATTTGTCTTACTCAGTGAGCTCACGAGAACAAATCTGAAAGAAATGAGTAACCTCTATTCTTGCATGAGGCCCATTCCACTCTTTCATGACAAGCAAATGAATCTCAATTTCTATTTAAACTTAGAAAGGACTGACAGCGATGTGCAGGAGAGGCCGGTGTGCACTGCTGTGTGTGTGTGTATTCTATTCTCTGCCAATCAAAAAGGCTGAAACAGTCTGTGCGTTTGAATATGTACACAGCTAAGGCTTGATCTTCATAAAGTAACTCTCCACTCATACGGTGCCAGAGATTTGGATCAGATATCTGCAGTCCTCCAATAGTGAGCCCTAGTCAGCTTTGTTGGAGATGCACCTCAGTATTTGGTTTGAGGGAGGGGTGCATTAGTCATTCACCTCCATCGCTTGGAACAAGAAATTCTTTACTAATACGCATATGGGGGGGGGGGCGCCTCCATAGCCAAATCGTTACAGGGCAACGTTGTCGGTTCGAATCCAGCCAGCGACCCTTGTTGCAAGTAACCTCCCTCTCTTTCGCTCTCCCATTTGTCTGCTTCCACTGTCGCGATCCAATAAAGGTATAAAATAAAAAAAATAAAAAAAAAAACTACCCATGATTACCCATGTGGAGATTCCTACAACTATAAAAAGGAGTGGGTAGCCAGGGGACCTACTCTCAAATTCTGAGGCCAGCGCCTTGGTCAGGACATTGTATCTGACATCTAAACGGATGCGAACACAGGGAAAACATCCAAACTCTGGACCTGGACCCAGACTCTCTTCACTACACAACTGTGCTGCTGAATATGTGTGATCCAGTTCATTTCAGGGGTTAACTTGTGATCTCAACAATTTGGGTTTTCTTACTGCTGCCTTTGAATATACAAGAAGAGTGTAGCCATAGCCATCACTTCACTGTGAGCCTCTTCATCAACATGCCACATCAGTGTCATAGATTAGATAATTTACAAGTAAAGCTCACATTTAAGCTTGTTTAGTTTGTTTAAGTATTGATGATGGGACATGTTAATGAAAGGATGACTGTTAGATGAGATGAATGGTTAATGACAAGATTATAAAATGCTGATGGTATGGTTATGGTAGATGCCATGCTCGTGGTTGAACATTGTTGTGTGAGGTTAGGGTGTGTGAGTCTTTGATGGATACTGTGAGTTTTAACTGACGTACACTGGATGGTAGGTGGCAATCACCTCAGTTTGTACCATGATGATGGTTCAGTATGGTGGTTGATAGTGTATCGGTGATGGTGATGTTGATGTGGATGGATGATGGGTAATGTAGTCACCTCAGTCTGTACCATGTTGATCCTCCTGGAGCGTAGGGCTTTCACGCAGTTGTAGATGTCCACCACTCCTTCTCTCTCAGCCATGTCCAGCATGATATCAATGACGATGAAACAGCCTGTACGTCCTGCTCCAGCACTGCAGAGAGAGAACGGGTAGAGAAAGAGTCTAAATAAGCATGTCGGTTTCAGCACAGTCTGCTGTCTGTAATCTACAGTATGTCACTCCAGATCCAACTCAGGGTTCCTTGAATGTTCTCTACATGTGTGATAACTATGGGCATGCTTATTATGGGTGAAACACTATGTAACTGTGTGAATACATACCTGCAGTGAACCACTATAGGCCCCGCAGAGGGTGGATTGGAGATCTTGACTCTGCGGATAAAGGAAAGTAGTCCCGTGGCGTGATAGGGAACTCCATGATCAGGCCAGCCGGTAAAGTGGAACTGCTTGACCTCACGCACCTCGTTGAATCCACGCTGAGGGAAGAAACAAACTCTTTTGTCAGGAATCAGGAACATTTATTTGTCATCTCACGAAATATCGTTTCCCCCGGCCCACAGCAGCGCAACGCATGAACAAAGACACATTTTTTAGTTACGCATGAAGAACTTGTGACAATTCACTGACTTCCCATGAAAACTAAAAAACAAACGAAACACCCACCTTCATATCTGTAAAACTGAAATTATGTGTGGTTTGTAATTACTCGTCGTTTGTAATTAGAGTTCACACTATGTTATTACTGCCAGTTTTGGTAGCGGATAGCAACA
This sequence comes from Lampris incognitus, assembly GCF_029633865.1. Lineage (NCBI taxonomy): Eukaryota > Metazoa > Chordata > Actinopteri > Lampriformes > Lampridae > Lampris > Lampris incognitus. The sequence continues at coordinate 13,466,080 of NC_079225.1, read as the reverse complement.
AAATAGTAATGAGTTTCAATCTGCCAGACACACAGAAATTCTTAATCTTGATCAGCCAGATTTTCCTTGTGATCCATGTCAAGAAGTACTGCGATATTAACTCACCCTCTCCAAAGTAAAAGTCCGGACCACATACTCGGCCAGAGGTTCCACTTCCACAAAAGTCACCTTGAAATCTCCGTACACCTCGGCATCATCCGGCCAATATTTGTAGCACTTAACCTGTTGAAAAACATCACAGAACATCACGTGATTAATGCCGCAATACTGTTCCCCAGATACACCTGAATATCATTACAGCAGATAAGCAGAGACCCTGCACCACACTAACAACCACGTGTTGGTAAAGCTGTTTCATTATGTAACCATAAACAATCCATTTGAGATGAAAGGGTTGGAACCTTTAAAATGTAAAGTTATGCAATTAGCACAATGTCTCTAAACCTGCGGTATCACTAACTTTTCTGGGAGGAAAGTAGCTAATGGCTCCCCCAAAAGTTGGTAGAACTCGCTAAACGATGGTGCGGGCTGATTAGCATACCATCTGCAGATAAATTAGGCCACATGGGAAAAGGCTAAACTGGCAAGAGAGAGGGAAAGTGGATGACAAAATTGACTACATCTTTGCAAAATATTGCAAAATCATTAGCAAAGAAACTAGCCAAAATATTTGAAGAAAGTATATTTGTACTATTTTATCCTAGGATGCCTAACAACATCAAGCAAAGGGACTGTCGATGTAAACTAGCCTCTTGGTTAACTCGGGTACATTTACACTTGTTCGAATGTTGACTAATGTAAATTGTCCCTTCCCAAATAATCATTGGGGGGGGGGGGAGACACTAGCTTATATGATAAAACTATTAAAATATCAAAATATACATTAAAGCAGGCATTTCTTCTCTATTTTTTTCTTGACGTAAAACAATATTGGGACATTTTTCACACTGCAATGAAGTGGAGAAGGACAGTGGGTTTAGGAGATTGTCATTTTCCCTATATATCTGTGCTGGACAATGTAATGTGAATGTAAAACCTTCTTAGACTTCACTGTGATTCGGGACTACACCAACAAAGTTGACTCGACGTGTCTTTTCTATTAAAGTTTAACGTGTTTAAAGACGGCTTAAGAGTTTAAAGTGATAATATACCATTGTTTACTGTTTGGATCACTGACACTTGCCATGGCATGCAGTGAATAGAACTGATTATGGTGTCGACTGCTATGAATGATATGCCGTCTACTTCAGTGTAGATGGACCCAATTAATAGCAGTGTCATGATTCAAATCTACCTAAAAGCCAAGTACTTCACTGTGTTTGCATTGTTCAAACAACATCCTGTTTACTTTATCTGGTGATCTTTTTTGAAAGCACATTTCAAAGAGCAAAATATAAACTGGCAAAGCTGTTTAAATGTGTCACTGAATTGAAAGATCAGGGTAATCCATGTTATTTTTACCCAAAATCAGATAAAAGGTGAAACATGACTACCGCTTACTCTAGACACAATGCCTTTGTCAATTCATGAATGGGTTATTAGCATGCCAGGAATCACATTGTCATTATAAACTGAAACAATATAACAATATGAACTGAAACAATATAACAATATGAACTGAAACAATATAACAATATGAACTGAAACAATATGACAATATGAACTGAAACAATATAACAATATAACAATATGAACTGAAACAATATAATATGAACTGAAACAATATAACAATATGAACTGAAATAATATGAAAATATGAACTGAAACAATATAACAATATGAACTGAAACAATATAACAATATAAACTGAAACAATATAACAATATGAACTGAAACAATATAACAATATGAACTGAAACAATATGACAATATAACAATATGAACTGAAACAATATAATATGAACTGAAACAATATAACAATATGAACTGAAATAATATGAAAATATGAACTGAAACAATATAACACTATAACAATATGAACTGAAACAATATAACAATATAAATTGAAACAATATAACAATATGAACTGAAACAATAAGGAGAGAATAGAACAGCGCAGCATACCCTTCCAACCTCTACCAGATTGGTGACCATGACAATGCAGGCTGACTGCTCCTGCCACACCATCCGCCAGAAGTCATAAACCGTCTCATGAACAGGACCTAAAAACACACACACACACACACACACACACACACACACACACACACACACACACACACACACACACACACACACACACACACACACACAAATTGTGTTACCAGTGGTGTTTGGTCCACAGGGGCAGCTAGGGTACCGCTTTACCTTTGGTATGAGCTGAGAAAAAGCAGTAAAACTTCAGCTGAATGAATAATATTTTCAAAAAAATTTTTTTTACTTTTCAAATGTATATATAGATATGATACTGTGAATTTAATGTGCATTTTGAACATGAAACGATCAACTTTTCCACAGGAAACTTTTCCTGTAAGGGACTTGTCAACGCTCAGGACACCTGTCCCAGCGCCCGATGGGAAACAGGAAGATCCCCTTCTTAGCATTGCTGAGGTGGGAGGCTCCCTTTCCACTGGATTCTATTACCAAATTAGCAGGATAAGGACACCGTTTCGGGGTGGCGGTCCTTTAACCAGCAGAGGGTGCTGTTACACCACACAAGAACTTGATAGCCAGTAAGCAAATTTGTTGTACCAGTTTGTGTCCAAATGACAACACAGCATTTCCTGTTATAGTGGTTCTAACAGGACCTCCAGTTTGAATCTAAATTCCAGGTTGGAGAGGATTAGATTTGCTTTTTTTGTGTGTAAATCCTTTAGATCAAAGCTTTCACGTGTAGCCAAGACAGCCAACACATTTGAGAGGTCAAGCAATTGTAAAGGACCAGATAAACCTGGTATCGAAATAAAATGATGCGTTTTAGGGGAGCAGCCTCAATGTGGGTTGTGGGTTACAATACAGTGGCAGCAGGTCTGCTTCCATGCACCTACATGCTTAGATTTAGGAAGTCTAAGCATGTGTCTTCTTTGACCCTTTGAATTGGCTGATGTACCAGTCTGTCTATTAGCTCTTCTTGCACAATTGGTTGCTTGTTACTGTGTGTGTGTGTCCCCTGTTTTCACTGGTACCCCTGGGTGTTATGGCAATAGGGCTTTTCACTGTAGTAGACTTCTATGATTTGGGTCACAAGCCTCCATCCATCCATTATCCACACCGTTTATCCTGCTCTCTGGGTCGCGGGGATGCTGGAGCCCATCCCAGCAGTCACTGGGCGGCAGGTGGGGAGACACCCTGGACAGGCCATCACAGGGCTGACACACACACATTCACACCTAGGGACAATCTAGTATGGCTGATTCACCTGACCTACATGTCTTTGGACTGTGAGAGGAAACTGGGGCACCCGGAGGAAACCCACGCAGACACGGGGAGAAGACGCAAACGCCACATAGAGGACAACCCGGGACGACCCCCAAGGTTGGACTACCCTGGGGGCTCGAACCCAGGATCCTCCTGCTGTGAGGCGACCGTGCTAACCACTGCGCCACCATGCTGCCCAGGTCACAAGCCTACGTTTCTTTATTGATATTGTGGCTACACTGTTACAACATGTCAAATTAAGAGAAATTAAAATAATAGTCTAAAAATGCCCCACTCTTCATTGCGATCAAATGTCGCCCTTGCCTATTTTTCTTACCAATCAAAAAGCACACTATAGGTGGCATGCATCCAACAGCACCTTTAAAAATGTGGTAAATTGTCTGTGAATGAAATGTTATATAATCCATACCGACACTTTGATAACCAACTAACTCAACAGCCCTACCCTGTGGTGAAACCACACCATGCCATCGAGTGTAAGTTTATAAATACAGTAGATATTCAGTCCTGCCAAGACTGTGTATGGTTAAGTGTGAGTGAATTTTGCATACATACATTGCAAAACATGTACACTGTAGAATTGTGTGGTGATACTATGAACTTTCATATCCTGTGTTGTGTGGCACTATTTACACAAGGGTATGTGTTTTAACATTTGTCACAGCATTTCTTACCCTGTGTGGCGATGTAGTGACTTGGTCTCTGGTAGCCCTGAGAGGAAAATACAACATGAAATGACGACTCAAAACAACAAGCAACACTCAATATGCAAACACACTGCAATTTCAGTCTGTACTAAAATTAAAGACACGTGTCTTAGCTGGAGGCGGCCACGGCGCTCTACAGCAAACTTTGTGAAAGTCAGTTAACGAAAAATAATTGTCTTTCTCGCCACTGAAATTGTCAAATAAACTATTCCCTGAGTTGGCAAAATAGGACACCACGCATAATGGTGTCTCCAAGGCACGTTTGGAAATAAGTGGCCAATAAAGTGATGATCACTGACCTTTTGCTGCGCTCATTATAACTGTGGTATATCTTGATAGGCTATTCAAGTTAAACACCAAACTGTGAGGTGATTCACATCTTTCTTTCTTTTTTTTGTGGAACCCCCCTCCCACACACACACACACCTTTTCTCCCCAATTGTATCGGGCCAATTACCCTTCTTCGAACCGGCGATCCCCGTGTTGGTAGGCAACAGAATAGACCGCCACGCTACCCGGACGCCCGTGATTCACATCTTTAACAATGTTGGCCATCTCACAATTGCTGAGTTCTGAAGCGCTGTGGTTATGTCCAACTGCCACCCCCCCCCCCCCCGGTTTAAAAGAGGGGAGAGAAACAGCACCCAAAGCACAACCTGAAGAAACTTCAGCTCAACATTCTGTTGCCTACATGATGTTAGCGGTCTCAGGCTCTGCATGCTGTTACCTGACATCCTGCCAACCTATGCTTGTTGTTATAAAAGCTATCACACGTGGGCCAGCTGACTATGACAGCCATCACATATGTACAAGATGTTGTGATGGCCACATGCGGGAAAAAGGGGGGCTGATAAAATGGATGGACAGAGGAATGATAGACGGATGGAGGGCTGAAAGAAGGGAGAGCAAGAGGGAGCAATGTGTGCAGGCCTCAGCACAACTTCGGATGTATAAATGGATAGACAGACCAATGGATGGATGATTGCACATAATATCTGCTTGTATAGATTGATATAAAGGTGAAAAGGGTGTATGATTGGGGGGGGTGTGAAAGAATCCACAGTGGTACTTACATCCCTGTACAGCCAAATCTATAGCCCAAGCCACAGGCAGAAAGAACGAGTGGAAGAAAGAAAGAAAGAAAGAAAGAAAGCACAACAATGTCAGTGAGTGTCAATCAGAAAAAGAAAAAGCTGGATTGACTCATGGAAGTTTGAATAAGGCATGCAAAAAGAAAATATGGTCTTGATCACAGAATTAAAATTAACAGAGAGGACACTTCCTGGTGATTCAAGGCCATCAGAACACCCTAACAGGCAGGTTACTTCAGGTATGAGACCCGGCGTAACCATGGCAACAGCATCATTCCACAATACAGTCCAGCACTATACGTTCTGAACATTTGAGCTTGGCTCATTTCCTTCCATTCTCCAAGCACATCCCAAATGCTTTTGATGGCCATCTTAGTTGCACCAGAGCACATCAGCATACCACATCAGGAATGGTCCTTTCGATCCATTTTAATTCTACGTTCTAGGTTCAACATGATGTGAGTGGCAGCATACATACTGCAATCTAATGATAGTTTATGGTTACACAGTATAGCAGGGCACGATGGTAAAAGCAACATTAGCATTCAACAAAGTGAGAAATCAACATGCAAAAGATTGTTGGAGCGGTGGGGAGAGAGTGGAGAGGTGAAGGCAGCATTAGATGGATGAATCGGCAGATAAAGTAAAAAAATAACAAAAAATGATGTTGCTGGACATATGATAGAGAAAACGAGGGATGATGAGGGACGGTAGACAGACCACATGGTTGAATGATGGATGAAGGGCAGATGGACTAAACATTTGTAAAATAGGCACAAACTGGCTTAAAAGAAAGCGAGAACATGGATAATTCATCTGTCTTTAATAAAATTAGCATTGTGGGGTTGTCCCAGAGTGCTTCTTTATCACTAGAATCCCCTTAATATAGTAGACTATAAATATAGTCTAACACTATTATTCTTATTGTCTCTCACTCTCAATGAGTTGAAGTTAATAAATGCTACATGCTGGATGGATGGATCGATAAATTGACGAGTTTAACATGGATGAGTTGAAAAATGGGCAAAGGATAGATGGGTTCACATACGAAAAAGTGTGTGTTGTTTGTGATTGCGGGGATGGTCTTGTAGGTACGTATAAAATGGCAGATGGATGACTGGTAGACGCGATAAAGGTATAGAGGCCTGACATACGAGCGAGGGGGTGTGGTTTCGTTGGTTTCGTTGGGAGCCAATAGTAGCGTTCGATGCGTTTCCACTTACATCGATGTAGTTGGCGTTGATATAGTCAGAGGAGGGGTCATCTTCTATTGGCTGGAGAATAACCCTCGAGTGGTCATCTGAAGAGAGGAAAGCAGACGAGAGCACAGAACCACAGAGGGAAATAAAGCGAACGAGAGAGAGGGAGAGATTTATTTCAGAGATGCCATCGGCACTGACGGCTGAACAGAGGCTTTATTACTTCTGAGTCGCCAGAAACAGACACATATACTCGTACAAATATGTTTCCAAGAGTTATGTTTCTCGGGCTCTGAAGTTCCCAAAATGACGTGGCTCAGGTCCTGGGCCGCTCCAGTGGAATCTGGACACTGCTGGGCATCCTCCTCATCATATTCTTCATATATCTTATAACTACATTACAATTCTGTTATCCTCTTTCAATGTTGTATTCTGTAAATTGTGTTTTATTCTGTACACAACGTCTGTCCATTTTGGGGGAGAGATCCTTTCTCTGTTGCTCTCCCTGAGTTTCTCCCTGTTAAAGGGGTTTGTAGGGAGTTGTTCCTTATCGGATGTGAAGGTCTAACGACAGGATGTTGTGTAGCTGTAAAGCCCACTGAGGTAAATTTGTAATTTGTGGTAATAGGCTACACAAATGAAATTGCCTTGACTTGGGCTGCTATTTCTAAAAGGCTCCAAGTTTAAAGGTCGAAGCTTCTTCCGTGCTGTAATGTTGGGTGTCCTCAGCGGAGGTTTGGGTGTTAGTACAGGTTCTGAGGTACTGTCTAAGGGATTCAGGGTTCTTACAGGCTATGATGTTGCCATAGCGATTCTTGGTGCGGTTCTGCTCCTTCTTGGCCACATCCCAGGAGGCCGACTGGCCTTCAAAAAAACTCTGAAATACAGAAAATGAGATGTATGTGGTGCAACCTCAAACGCTCATGCAATTGCTAAAAGAGCTTAAGACGACCAAACATACAGCTTTCATGCTGTTCCTCTCACTAGTCTTGCACCCTGAGGCTACAGTAATAAGGAGAAACTCCAGTTTTAAAGTCATCGCATGGTCTGTCGAAAACACTAAAAAAAGTAGGAAGTGAAATAAAAAAAGATCTGATGTTCTCTGGCTGTTTTGCAGATATGATGGAGAATATTCTCAAGCGTTAGCACGCTGCTTTTAGCACTTCACTTTGAATTGAAAGTGTAGATATCGGACCCCTAAAATAAAACGACGCGTCAGCGTAGGCTGTCTATACGCTGATGTCACAACCTCGATGCCACGTCTGGTATATAACACTACTATTTCTGATTACTGCTGCGATCACTAAGCGTGTTGGGGGAAGAACGATATAACCTTCCTCGTACCTCGTACTCCTCTTTGAAGCCATAGCTGTCTGACGTTTTCATTAGGTTGATGTGCTGAAGGAGGTCGGCTACCCTGATGGCAGGGTGGAGCTGGCCCGTTTGGTACGGAGACTCGGTTCCTTCACAGTGATACCGAGGAACATCCAGCAGTCTGCTGTTCTCCGCCGCGGAACCGCTGTGGTTCTCATCTGCAAGAAGGGACAGCACGGGTCAGAACGTCAGCCTTGTACACACACTCCCATTTATTCACCGTCATTGATTTGTTTCCATCCAATTACCCATCCATTCCTTCTACGCTCCTTCAAAACAACGTAGTACGATTCATTGTGCGGTTTAGAGCCAGAATTAGGCCGCTGGATGATTGAAATGGGACTCTGAGCCAATTCTGAGAAACACCTAAAGGTTTCAAGATGGTAAACTAAGTTGTGGCGGCGCAGTGGCGCAGTGGTTAGCACGGTCGCCTCGCAGCAAGAAGGTCCTGGGTTCGAGCCGCGAGGTAGTCCAACCAGGGGTCATCCGGGGTCGTCCTGTGTGTGGAATTTGCATGTTCTCCCCTTGTCTGCGTGAGTTTCCTCCCACAGTCCAAAGACATGTAGGTCAGGTGAATCGGCTGTACTAAACTGTCCCTAGGTGTGAATGTGTGCGTGTGTGTGTGTGTGTGTGTGTGTCCACCCTGTGATGGACTGGCGGCCTGTCCAGGGTGTCTCCAGCATCCCCGCGACCCTGAGAGCAGGATAAGCAGTTTGGATAATGGATGGATGGATGGATGGAAACTAAGTTGTAATTTTGTGTACAAGCTGAACCACGCTGTCATGCCTTCAGGAGGCGCTGTAAAGTCAGGCAGACAAATTATTTAGACTAGTTGTTTCGTACTTTTCTCCAAGGTAGCCTACACAAAAGCCCGGTATTTTGCATCACAAGGGGATTCTTTACCAAAATGTGGGTTTCAAGAAAGAAATCATTTAAACCCAGCCATATTCTATCCAAATAAATAAATAAATAAATAAATGACCACATTTGCCAGACTTTGTTTGTCCTTTTTTCTCAGACGGTACTCACCGGTGATGGGAACTACGGGTGAAAAGCAGCAGGAGGAGAGGAAAGCAGAGGTTGAGTTGAAGGTTAGGTAGGTTAGTTAAGTCAGACTACATACGGTCTAACAGCTCACGTGATTAAATGGACTACAGAGGATCGACACATGACGCATGAGCCAAACATGGATGACGTATCACAGCAGGGGACCGCAGAGCGACCAACAGTCAACAACATCGATGGGAGCAATGATGCCAAATGCAGGTATTTGAAGTAAAAAAAAAACCCAACTTGTATTGAAGCATATCAAATATAAATACGTCGAGTATGATGAAAATGACGCTTAGAATAAGTCTGCAACATGTGTTTTGCCATCCAACATAACAACATGAACACACAAACAGATGGGCGGCGGGGACATTCATATGAAACACAGATACACTACAACGCCCTCCGGCAGGATCCCATATTCACATTGTCCTCAAACAGACTCACGCTTCAACGTTTCAGTTAATTCTGGATGACATTTTCTACTATTTCCAAAAGTAGAAAAATAAAATAACATAAAACGCACGCATCTTTGAGAGATTAATAAGGAATCAATATTTTTTTTTTTTTGTTGAATGAATCACTCGGGTTCAACACAGAATTTTTGTGGTTGTGTGATTTTTTTAAAAATTTGCTTATTTTTTTTGGCCTTTCGGGCTTCCATAGTAGCATACTGTTAGTTTTCTGATCACAAACATAGAGGATGGTGAGTTCAGGAAGAAAAAAAATACCTAGCAGGCTGTACGAGCAGTCTTCTATCTGGGGTTGCCAAAATGCCATTACAGAATGGGACATATGGGACAATGCTCGTTGGTGTCCCTGGATTATTTATTTATTTGGTATAGTTTTTGTTTACTGACATTTTACTATGCTAAAAACTGAATGCAAGCAAAGCATAAACACCCATCAAGCACAAACAGACAACCATAAACATCCATCCATCAGCTTATCTACTGCCTATGTCCACTTAATCCAACTCAGGCAACTTCATAAAAAGTAGCCCTCCCCCCCCCTTACATAACCACTTATGTGTTTGGGGACACCGGCAGATTGGAAGGGGATCGCCGGTTCGAATCCCCATGTTACCTCCGGCTTGGTCGGGCGTCCCTACAGACACAATTGGCCATGTCTGCGGGTGGGAAGCCGGGTGCGGGTATGTGTCCTGGTCACTACATCAGCGCCTCCTCTGGTCGGTCAGGGCGCCTGTTCGGGGGGGGCAGCCTTGGGGGGAATAGCGTGATCCTCCCACATGCTACGTCCCCCTGGTGAAACTCCTCACCGTCAGGTGAAAAGAAGCGGCTGGCGACCCCACGTGTATCGGAGGAGGCATGTGGTAGTCTGCAGCCCTCCCCGGATTGGCAAAGGGGGTGGAGCAGAGACCGGGACGGCTTGGAAGAGTGGGGTAATCGGCCATGTATAATTGGGGAGAAAAGGGGGAGAAATTAAAAAAAACCCCATATAAGATTAAATCACTGTAGAATTTCCCAGTGACCCTTAACGTGCCATCTATAATAACTTCCATTGACAACAATGGTTTACAGACTAACAGGCAGATTACTGGACTACTCTGATGCCGCAGCACCACCGACTGACTGTTTATGAACTGACACTGCTTATTTCATCCAGCTGAAAACCTTTTCTGCTCTGAGGACACGTTAGCAGATTACCCACGGTTAAAGCGCTCGTCAGGCTAATTAACAATAGATGTGACACGGCACTGCTTCTTCATTCACTGCTCCCCGCTACTTCCTCCTGCTCTCTGACATGATTGGCTGAGACAGAATGTAACTGCAGCCTTCACTTCCAATTAGCAGCGGGGTAAAAGGAAGTTAATCAACACGGGGTTGAGTGTGTGTGAATGTGTATTAATGGGGTGCAATACTAGAACTACATAGAAGTTAAAATCCAATTTTTCAGAATTCGGTCTTTTCAGTGACAACAACCAGAAACTAGCCACAGGTTGAGGTCAAGCTCTTTGAAAAGACAGATGGCCGTAACTCCAGCAGGGTTCTGGACCCGACACACAAAAGGAGACTCCAAAGCCCAACACTGTGCCAAGACTGGAGACACTGTCTTTTTTTTTTCTTTTTTTTTTTGGTCCCAGCCCTCATATCCAGCCGTTTTGCACTGGCAAATTGCCTTCCTCCTTTTAAGTGTTCAGCTTATTGCATTTTTGGGGGGGACACAACACAGCAAGTGGAAAAAAAAACCCGTAACTATGGAGATAATGAGGTCTCTACGGGAGGATGGCGGCGGCAATGAAACTATGGAGAATTTCAATAAAGTTCAGTAGAGACTGCATAAGCTATGGTGAGGTGAGGGTGGGGTTGGGGGTGGGGGTGGGGGGGCTTGTTGAAAACAGAACAAACCGTTTGGCCGCTGGCATTTCAACAGCACCAATGTTACACAGTGTTGTGTGGCATGGCAACAACAACACACAGCACTCACACCACGGTCGATCCAAGCAACGGCATTTGATGATGGCTGTGTTCACCAATTGTATTCAGCCAATCACCCCACTCTTCTTGAGCCGTCCCGGTCTCTGCTCCACCCTCTCTGCCGAGCCGAGGAGGGCTGCAGACTACCACATGCCTCCTCCCATACATGTGGAGTCGCCGCCAGCCGCTTCTTTTCACCTGACAGTGAGGAGTTTCACCAGGGGGACGTAGCGCGTGGGAGGATCACGCTGTTCCCCTCAGTTCCCCCTCCCCCCCGAACAGGTGCCCCAACTGACGAGAGGAGGCGCTAGTGCAGCGACCAGGACACACACCCACATCCAGCTTCCCACCCACAGACACGGCTATTTCTGCCTGTAGGGACGCCCGACCAAGGCGAAGGTAACACGGGGATTCGAGCCAGCAATCTCTGTGCTGGTAGGCAACACAATAGGCCTACATAGTTGACATATTTGTCTTGTTTTTCCAGTGAACAGGTTCTAAAATGCTAAGATACGTCCATAAAGCTACCAGCACTGCTAATGCACTGAAACACACACACACGCACGCAAACACACACACAAACACACACAAAAGGCAGGACCACAAGCACAAAAGTGTAATGGGGATGATTAATGACAACGACAGATTAGTGGCAGTTGTAGCTGATGGGTCTAACCACGCCAGCAGTCTCACCTAGCACAGCAGTAGGTACCAGAGGGTCGTTGGGCACTGTGGGACAGAAACACGGTGAGGAATAGTCTAGATTGCAATCTGTCTTACAATAACTGGTGCCATCACAAAACGAGCTACAAATCTTCGAAATCGGACGATTCTGAGGACTGTGGGAGCCTCCGACACGCCATTGGCGGAGATGGAGCTGATAAACTCCAAATTCCAGATCCAAAACAAATGAAGAGATGTAGATTGTGCACATCACCAAAAACTACAGATCAGTCGCTGGACCAAAAAGAATCTAAACTCAAGATAAACAAAGGTCCGCATACAGTAGCTCCCTAATATGCGATTTATTCGGACAACCAGAAAGCCACATTTCAAGCTACACAGTCTACTCAAGATGGCGACTGTGTTTATTTTATCAAGTGTGAAGAAGAGCACGTAGCTCGAAACGTCACTTTTTGGTCGAACAAATTGCATCCTAGGGAGCTACAGTGTTCGGACCTTCGTTTACCTTCAGATGCAAATCAAAGACATCTACGGACCATCTATACTACATTAGAGTTAAAGTCTACCCAGCAAAAAGGACACAGCAGAATACTGATAGAAATGGAAACAAAACCTGATTCCAGGGATTTTAGTAGTTTTGAATAAAAGAGCAGAACAAAGAGCAGAATGGTGTTAAATGGGGTATTAGATCAGAACGCTACAGGGTTTGCACGTTCACAGATGTGCTCACCCATCGCAGGTATATTGTCGAAACTAAGCAGCTATGAAGGTACTTGTCAAGTTTGTCCATCAAGAATTATACTTTAGAGTTAATAAAAAACAAGTCCAGTACTACAAATACTACCGATGGTTTATGAACCTACATCTGTTGTTGTAGTTGTGAGAGTCCATAAACGTCACAGCCATGGGGTCCTCTCCATGGAGCGTGCTCTGGTCGGCGTAGCTACGATCCATTGCATTCACCATGTGTGTCATTTCCTGCCGCGTGGTCCCGATGGCGTCCTTACGTTTCTTTGCCAGTTTCCTGTTTGGAACAGATAAAGAGAAAGTCAAACAATATGAAACACACCCAGAAGCACCACAGCTAGCCCATAGACCACAGCCTTGCTTAGGTTAGCCCAGCACAGGATAGCCTAGTTTTTCCTCGATTTGCAGAGAAAACTACTGCTTAAGCATGTCTAGTTTACAGTAAACTAAAAGAGATTTGCCTATCCTTTATCAAGGCAGGTTGAAATAATCTCGCAGACTAAATGTATAGTTTAGCATATCATCAGCATAGAATGACCTAAAACTGCCTTGCCAACAGTTGTTTTTCTCGGGTTGGTTATTACTGCATGGTTGAGGTCTGCGGGCTGCTGATCCCACATACAGAGTCAAGCCCAACAAGGAAAAGAAAGAGAGGAGAAAAGAGGAGGAACAGAGGGGAGAGTAAAAGAGAAGAGATGAGTCGAGGGATAGATGAGGGTATTCTGTGCTAATGACAGCAGGTAGCCAGCACTCAGTAGGCTCAACTTGAAGGAGCAGAGGGGGAAACGGCAATCAAGGAGTTAAAATGACCCATCCCCACTAGTGGCCTGGGAAATAAAAGAAACAGCTTTAAAGAAGAGATGATGTCAGATGAAAACCACTAAACGACCATATTCCCAGTAACTACAAAAGCACAACTTGATTTTAAACTGATGCACAATTCAATGTTACGCTGATTTGGCATCAGGTTTCGTGAGCCCCCGTGTATCACAAAACCTACTCGGCACACGCGGGGCAACGAAAACTTATTTACAAAATTGGGACCACAGGGTTTTTATCTGACATCTCACGTAGAACCACCCTACCCACAAACAACAGTAAAAAAATGTATTAATCTGTATAAACCCAGAGAAAACCATTTACCGACCAGAGGACTATAGGGGAGTTTTCAGCATCAGCATCTGGCTTCAGGATATGTCGTGAACAGAGCAGTCAAGTATCGCGGAAGTGCGGGGCATTGGTTTTCAGAAAGGGGAAGGTATCATTGTGGGTCATCTCAATGTGAATTTCACTCTGTTATTTTTCTTCCGAGACAGATAAAAACACTGCGGGGAAAGAGTTTCCACCTTTTTCCTTCAGCTACTTTTGAAACCAGCTCTTTAGTATTGCTAGTATCCCCCCCCCTTTAAACCAGTGGGGGAATACAACCAACAACCACAGCTGGTTTTAGGACCAAATTAACTGGCACAGCGGAAACTTTCCCCCATAATGTGGAGAGACTCTAATGAAGATAAATCACAGACTGAAAATCTAAATGTCAAGGTACTCTGTAAAGTAGCAACATTAGGAAAACCCTCAGTGTCTGTGCAATATGGAGATTCCCAAGTAACAAAAAAAACAAAAAAACAAAAACAAAAACAAGGATTCAACCCTCAAGCATGACAAAGCATGCAGGAACTACAGCTTTACCCAGAGCCATAGATAAACACCAGTTAGGCCAACATGTCTGAGGATGGAAAATTCATGACCATGTTTAAAAACATGGCCTGCTTGACAAGAATTACTTGCACACTTGCCATTTTGGGTCCCAAAAAAGTAATAAATCCGAGGTTTATAGAAAGGGACAAGCGAAGACTGGAGATGGGAGATGGGAGCCGTGACGTCTGGTGAGAAGCGGAGGATCGTAGACTGTTGCCACACTGACAGAATGTAGGGCTCTGACTTGGTTCCAACATGGACACAACAGACGGTTAAAAAGCATGCTGTGTTTGTTGTTATTTTACCTCTTGACCCCAAAATACACCATCACCACCTCTAAGACCACCCACACATACACACACACACACACACACACACACACACACACACACACACACACACACAATTGGAACAAATCTTTACCCGATAACGAGGATAAAGATGTACCGTGGATAGAGAGAAAGAGTGTGTGTGTGAGTGTGAGTGTGTGTGCGCTCTTGTGCATGTGTAACAAAATAATGAGTAAGACAGAGAGATACAGGGGGGGATTACAAGACATAGAAAGAGCTAAAGAGAGGAGAAATGTACCTTTCCTACTCCACCACAGAAGGATTTCCCGAAAACTAACCGTACAGAACCAGAACCCTTTTGCCCCAAACAAGAGACAGTTTCAAATCCACCAAGAGATACACACTGTGCATTTGTCATGGTACCTGTGTGTTGATGGGCGGATGGATGATCACATGACTACATGCACACAAAGAGCTACGGGTCACAAGTGCAGCATTCTTTTTTCAAATAACACGATGGGGGGGCCGGGTTTCGTCCCACTTTGGCCCGTTTAGGGTCCACATAGGCCTGTAACTGGCCTGGTTCGGAGCGACTTTGGAGCATGTAGAGGGCACCAGGGCTGAGGTCATTTAACTTTCAGTTCAATCACATCAACACACCAATAGAATCTGACACTCATTTACTGATGGTTCAGAATTGGCCGTTACACGTGGCAACACGACAACCTCCTCCTACCAAAAGTTTTGCAATATTGTAAATATTTTATGAAGGACTGACAAAAAAAAAGAAAAAAAGAAAAGTGGAATTACGCTGATTATCTAAGCGTCTGAAGAAAATTATTCATTAAATTCTGAGTTGACGGATATGAAAGTGAATTGACCCCCACCCTGGCTAGGCGTCAATGAGGATGGCTTTGGCTGGCTGGCTGGTTGGTTGATCAGAGTTGAAATGTGCTTCGTCTTGAAAAAAGTATACTGCATCTTTAAAAAAAAACAACAACTAGCCACTAACTCGCCCAATAAGGTAACAGCAGCTGGGTGAGCTGATCACTGATTGGTTGTTTACTTACAGGTAATAAGAGTATGAATAGTAGGTCCTCCTGGGGTTGTGAGCCAATCAGAAAGCAAAGAATGAGACACAAGGGTCATGAATATGCAAACCGGGACATTTAGTTGTTCTGTTCCGACCAACAACAACAGAAACAGGAAAAAAAACAAAACAAAAAAACCCCCCTCAAAACCCTCTCTTGCAAAGACTACAGCTTGGGGTCATGCGGGGGGTGGGGGGGTGTTAATAGGTTCATATATTATTATTAGTACTTGGGACTTTATTTTGATTGCTATGGAAAACTAAAACACAAAACAAAGCGCCTCATTATAGAAAATATCAAAATAACAAAAACTGACTTAACATGCACAACTTTCAACTGACAGTCCGTACCGTTTAAGAATATTTAGATTGTTCATGCAGTTAGAATCACCTAGACCGCCGTTTATCTGGTCGCCTCGTTTAAAGATATAGCCACGATTAGCTAATTAATCACTTGTTAGCCTTCGCTATCGGTCCAGAACCTTTGGACTCAAAGACACACTACTGACTGTTAAACTTGACCAGCAGACGGCTCACTTCCTGTAAAGCAAGCATGATGTCACTGTGATGTCATCATGTCCTACCATTTTAAAGATGCAGTATTGTCTAAAGTTGTAAAAGTTCAATGGAACATGAAGATTGATCTCCCCAGAACCCTTGATGACCACACAGTGATGGTGATGTCAACCAGTCTCAACGATAACATACTGCAAGTGAATGTCTGCTAAAATGCTTAGCTCTTTACCCAGAATGCAGTGAGGCAGAACTCCTTCCCTAGTGGTTGCAAGAGATGAGCACTGAAATGCTGTTACAGCTGTACTTAAATCTTTATCTTGAGAGGGTGAAAACACATAGTCATAACTTCCCCTAAGATCAGTTAAAGCTCAATTTACAACTGTGTGACTTTTCAGAGTAGTCCAGTGAATTTTCTAGAATGTTACTTGCTCAACCTTGCCCTCAAAAACCAAACTAAAAATGCTATCAGAAAGCTCAACACATAAAACTCGCTGACTTAAAATGCCCCCTTTCCCCCCTTTTTTCTCCCCGGTTGTATTCGGCCAATTACCCCACTCTTCCGAGCCTCCTCCAATACATGTGGAGTCGCCGGCCGCTTCTTTTCATCTGACAGTGAGGAGTTTCACCAGGGGGACGTAGCGCGTGGGAGGATCATGCTACCCCCCCCCCAAACAGGTGCTCCAACCAACCAGAGGAGGCGCTAGTGCAGCGACCGGGACACACCCACATCTGGCTTCCCACCGGCAGACACGGCCAATTGTGTCTGTAGGGATGCCCGACCAAGCCGGGGGTAACACGGGGGATTCGAACCAGTGATCCCCGTGTTGGCAGGCAACGGAATAGACCACCATGCTACCCGGACGGCCTTAACCTTCTATCTTACCACTGTTACACGTCACAGCAGATACCCGACTAGACATACTGATATAGCAATCTTTTAAGAACAATGGCATCCTCATCAAACGATGTGGTACCACTGAGCTACTTCAGAACAGTCAGCGATCCATCGGTGAGGTTTATTGGATGGGATGTAGACTGAGCTCCATACCAGCTAAATTTAGGTATGCTAAGCTGACAGGGTACAAAAATAGGTACGTAACAATGCACACTAAATATTTCAGGGACTTTATAACTGGACCCATTTCTGTTCTAAAATGTCTCTCCTCCAGCTTGGTTTCCAACTCCTCTTCATGTCACGATGACAGAACACCAGTGTGACACACCGCAGGTCACAGTGGTGAGCATTAGTGACATTATCAGTGATCTCTCCAAGCCGTAGAGCTACCAACAAAACAAGTGAACTTTTCAGCTCACCTTTCCCCCGGTATATTGTAATATGGGATACACAGCCACAACTGCAGACACATTATCTCAACAGCGGTTTTTCAGAAACGCCACCGCATCTCTTTTCTTCAGCACACATGCACCAGCTACCAGATGGAGAACATTAGATGTTTGCGACAAGAGGCACGGCGGCGCACAAAGTCAACAAAAATCTAAAACTCCACACAGCAGCTTTAAATGCAGACCCTTGTAATGGTGTCAAACAGCAGCCTCCAGGCAAATGGAAGGTACTTGTTTCTGAAGCGGTGGAAAGGCGGGTAACTCCTGGTAGCATAAAATATGGAAATAGACACGTGATGATTCTGCCATTGTGCTCGACTAGCCACACTAGAGATACCGCACAATCAGTCAAAAGATGGTGCTCATCCGTATAAAAGAAATGCAAATTAAATCAATTAGGCTTCCATCATAAAAAGCAGCAATCACGAGAAACGAAAAAAATGCATGATGGGAAGTAGCAGAGGTGAGGGGTCTCAAGGACAAGAGTCAAAAGAAACCACTATTTGCCAGGTGAATAACAGCCATTGCTGACAGTGGCGTGATGTGACTAATAGTTTGCAATGAGCCAGGATTAACCATGATCGGTGATAACTGAGGCGCTGGATTCTAATTTGCGCTCCAACCTGGCTGATGAGATGCACATAATCGGTGCCCTGAAGAGAAACTCGAGCTTCCAAAAGTGCTTCTTTCCAAGAAATTCGAAAAAAAATGAAGAAATAAAAATGAAGAACTGGTGATACTGCATCCTGGATGTGTACTGAAAAATGATTCATCCTACCACATGGCCTCCATGTTGTCGGGCATGCTTCATATTCTTTTATTTTTTTCTGTTTCCTACTGGAATGGTTTCTTTTTTTTCCTGGATTTTCCCCTTTTTCTCCCCGGTTGTACTTGGCCAATTACCCCGCTCTTCCGAGCCGTCCCGGTCACTGCTTCACCCCCTCTGCTGATCCGGGGAGGGCTGCAGACTACCACATGCCTCCTCTCATACATGTGGAGTCGCCAGCCGCTTCTTTCACCTGACAGTGAGGAGATTCGCCAGGGGGACGTAGTGCATGGGAGGATCACACTATTCCCCCTAGAACAAGCGCCCTGACCGACCAGAGGAGGCGCTAGTGCAGCAACCACGACACATACCCACATCCGGCTTCCCACCCACAGACACGGCCAATTGTGTCTGTAGGGACGCCTGACTAAGCCGGAGGCAACACGGGGATTCGAACTGGAGGTCCCCGTGTTGGTAGCCAACGGAATAGACCACCACGCCACCCGGACGCCCTACTGGAATGTTTTCTAACCTTGAGATTTCTCCAAACTGCATCTATGTTATGATGGAAACCATGCTTTTTCTTATTCTAAGAAGGAGCAAAGAAACAAACTCACAAAAAAAAAACCCCAACAAAAACAGGCGTTCTGCAGGACAGCTATTTGAGAGGTCATGGTACAGAACAGGAGCAGGCATGTTTATTAACGGTTAAGTAGAACAGCATTCTTACCCACGTGCACGCAAACACGTGCATGCATGCACACACATAAACATCTATGGACAGTATACAATAAGTGTTAGCATTTTATTAGTATTTTGCACAAAACCTTACTCAGCTTTTTCTCCTTATTTCTTTGACACCTAACAAGGTCTAGTATGCATCAGAAAAACACAATGACCCTGCAACCACAGGAGACTTTTACTGGACTGGAAGCCTTTTTTCACTTTTAAAATTCACCTTCAGTTTGTTGGTTCAGTGATGCAACGGCGAGGACCTTTAATACATCATCACACTAAGATGTCCGTTGTCACTTGTTCACTTGGCAAGTCCTGGTCCAAGAAAACTGTGTTTTGAATCATGGTAGATTCATTTCATCATGCACTTTTGCCATCTTACAGTAATACTCTCACACAGCCTGTGTGGACGGTTAAAGACCCCCTCTGATAAAAAGCAGGTTTTAACCCTGTCAACATGTACTACATGTGGTGTTAAGGTTAATTGTCAATGCTGTGGTCGAACATATCTGCTTTTAAACTGCAGTGTACCGGGCATCCGGGTAGCATGGTGGTCTCTTCCGTTGCCTACCAACACGGGGTTCGAGTCCCTGTATTGCCTCTGGCTTGGTCGGGCGTCCCTACAGACACAATTGGCCATGTCTGCGGGAAGGAAGCCGGATGTGAGTATGTGTCTTGGTTGCTGCACTAGCGCCTCCTCTGGTCGGTCGGGGCGCCTATTCGGGGGGGAGGGGCAACTGGGGGGAATAGTGTGATCCTCCCACGTGTTACGTCCCCCCGGTGAAACTCCTCACTGTCAGGTGAAAAGAAGCGGCTGGCGACTCCACATGTATGAGAGGAGGCATGTAGTAGTCTGCAGCCCTCCCCGGTTTGGCAGAGGGGGTGGAGCAGCGACCGGGATAGCTCGGAAGAGTGGAGTAATTGGCCAAGTACAATTGGGAGAAAAACGGGGGGGGGGGTAAATGCAGTGTACCAAGGACAGTCTCAAACAAACAGATTCAGACAGGCAGGATTTCTTACGCCACAAACCCAAGCAACCAAACCCACTAATGGAGTGGGTGGTGCTTTGCGTATCATTATGTCCACCTGCTTGGGTGATGCGAGACAACAGGTGTACTTATCCTAACTTTGCCAGCTGTACGTTTCACTACTTCCAAAACGATGGCAGAAACATGTTTTGTTTTCGGCTGCAAATTTACAAAAACCAAATTTACATTTGGCGGCACTGTGGCCCAGTGGTTAGCGCTGTCGCCTCACAGCAAGAAGATCCTGGGTTCGAACCCCGGGGTTGTCCAACCTTGGGTGTCATCCCAGGTTGTCCTCTGTGTGGAGTTTGCATGTTCTCCCCGTGTCCGCGATGGGTTTTCTCCGGGTGCTCTGGTTTCCCCCACCATCAAAAAGACATGCATGTTAGGGTTAGTACTCCTGTCTGTGTCCCTGACCGAGGCATAGCAAGACGAGCTGGAGTTGGTCCCCGGGCACTGCTCGGCAGTTGCCCACTGCTGCTAGCTACACAGCTAGTATGGGATAAATGCAGAGCATAATTTCCCTATGGGGCTTAATAAAGTATGTCAAAAAAAGGGGGGGGGAATGGTGAGCCTTCATTTATTACCAAAGGATCCTAAAATCCGAGAGAAACGGGTGCAGTTTATTTGGAAAAATCATTAATGTCCCGGCCGAACTTCCAGAGAACTCGTGGGTTTGCAGTCGCCATCTTCAAGAGCAGCACCATTGTGAAAATTCACCACAAAAACAGATGGGTTTTGCCACAAAACTTATACTGAAGCCTGATGATGGCCTGGCGGGTCTATCCAGGGTGTCTTCCCGCCTGCCGCCCAATGACTCCTGGGATAGGCTCCAGCATCCCCGCCACCCTGAGAGCAGGATAAAGCCTCGTTTATGCTCAACGCTAAATACGCATACGTACAGAGCCTTCTGTCCGTACTCTGCGTTCACTTCGTCCGTATTTCTGCACGTTTTCTGGGAGCTTGCGGATCCGTACAAATGAAGCAGTGCCGCCGGAAATACCACAGGAAATCGTTGGGGCAGTGCTGTGCAGTGTAGTTACTAGCTCCCGCGCGACCAGCCAGCATCACACAACAAAGAAGAGGAAGAAATTGTGGAAGTTTTTGAGGAAAGGCTGTGCGAGTTAGCACGTAGTTACAAGCATATTTGTGAGGTTACCTCGCCTGGGCGCAGAGACAAACAACTGCTAAAGAACAGTTGGGAGGAGATTGGACGTGAATTGGGAGTGAGTTGGACAGCAGCGAAGGAGAAGTGGAGGTCTGTGCGGAACCGATTTGTTTGAGCCCCCGACAAGTCCATGACCAAATGGAGTGGCGATGCTGCTCCGAACTGCCCTCTAGTGCAGTGTTTCTCAACCCAGTCCTCAAGGAACCCCTATCCTGCAGGTTTTCATTGTAAACCTGCATAGGTAGCCCTGCTTGTACTTACTCGACCAATCATCTCGCAGCACTTAATTATGCAAGGTGTGCAACATCTGACAAAATTCATTGCTGATTGGTTGAATAACTACAAACAGGTACCTATTCAGGGTTGCAAAGAAAATATGCAGGACAGGGGTTCCTTGAGGACTGGGTTGAGAAACACTGCTCTAGTGGATGTATTGCTTAACAACCATGCCAACGTAACACATGGATGGGAAGTATGTGGGCAGTGACGTTTAGAACTTGTGAAACGGACATATCTATTTACGTGGGTTGCTGAAGCGTCCTGTGATGTAGGCTGAAAGGTTCAGGCTACCGATTCCAGCATGTACGACAAACCCCGGATAGGCCCCTCCTCGCGGTATTGACCGGACTTCGCTTGTGGAGTTGGCGTAACCTGGGCGGCAATCAGCTGGCTAAAGCCTAATGGGACAGCGGACTGGTGGTTATAAAAATCCCACACATCCCTGGCTCGTAAGTGCCTAACAAGTGGGCAGTCCGGACTCCCAATCCGACCATCGCTTGGGTGCAACCTGTGGCGGATCCTATCGTCTTCACTCTTGTGTTGCCATGGAACTAGATCCTCCCAGGCCAAGCAGTGTGGACCAGCGTTGCGACCTGATCACCACTTTAATCAAGGCTTTAGCGAACGGCTCAAAGAGTTTTTTAAGGACCGTGCTTTACCCCCCCCCCCAAAAAAAGTCCATTGGCGATGCTGCGGATCAACGGGAGCAGGGAATGATCATACTGTTACAGCCTCTTCTATTCTCACCTTGGACTGTCAAGCCATCTTCATTTTAAACACACACCTTAATCTCTTGGAATGGATCCTTGGACACAAGAGACGCCAATGACGACGATCTATTTATGTACTTAAAGGGAGCATAAATGAGCCTTAGGCGGTTCGGATAATGGATGGCTGCTGTGACAGCCATTCATCATGGGGACACAGAGGGTACGAGCCGACATGTTGGTCAACTGCTAAGTATATTTTCTTCCTCTTTCTCCAGAGACTTCTAGTGTTTCTCCAGAACGGCACATCTGAGCGTTTATCTTGACAAGGTAGAGAACTTGTCAGAGCCGGTGAGCGGGACCAAGGTTGACATAACATCAGCAACACATCTTTGGACTGTGGGAGGAAACCGGAGCACCCGGAGGAAACCCAAAAAGACACGGGGAGAACATGCAAACTCCACACAGAGGACGACCCACCAAGGTTGGACCAACCCCGGGGTTTGAACCCCGGACCTTCTTGCTGTGAGGCCACCATGCTATTAACCACTGCGCCACCGTGCCGCCATATTGAAATATATCTTCTAGAAATACTGAAAGAAAGAGTCGATAACTAAATAACAATCTCTATGAAAAGATTCTATATATTTATATATAGAGTCTGTAGGCATGGGACAAGATCTTGGTATCGAAAGTGTTCTGATTTCTGCTTCGGCTTTATTCCGAGTAGTATCAACCAATCATGTTTGAGTAGGTGGCGATTTCTACAGGAGCATGCTTTGGCTGCATGTTCACAACGGTCCATGCTGGGAGAAAAAGAGGTGGAATGCACTGGCCGAAGTGTCGTCTAGACCTATAACGCCTACAAAAAGTATCGATTTCTGTTTATTGTGTGGAGAAACATTCCGACTTGTGTCGAATACTTGAGAAACAATCCGGTCATGGACGCCGTCTCTCAACTCCCGACTCCATTCTCGCATCTCAAGTTGCTAATCCGACTGTAAACAATGACGGGCGCACAGAAAAGGAAGTCTTCATATACATCAGAAGCCCCGAAATATTGGCCGTTGCCCCCAGAGCGACATCGTCATCAGACAATTTAGCCTCTGGGTTCCAAGATTGCTAAATAAAATAACATAACTATCATCTCATCTCATCTCATCATCATCATCATCATCATCATCATCAGCCGCTTCTCCGGGGTCGGGTCGTGGTGGCAGCAAGCTAAGTAGGGCACTCCAGACATCCCTCTCCCCAGCAACACCCTCCAGCTCCTCCTGGGGGATCCCAAGGTGTGCGAGTTCTGGGTCTACCCCGGGGTCTCCTCCCAGTTGGACGTGCCCGGTAAACCTCCAAAGGAAGGCGCCCAGGAGGCATCCGGATCAGATGCCTGAACCACCTCAACTGGCTCCTTTTGGCGTGAAGGAGCGGTGGCTCTACTCCGAGCTCCCTCTGGATGTCCGAGCTGCTCACCCTATCTCTAAGGCTGAGCCCAGACACCCTACGGAGGAAACTCATTTCAGCCGCTTGTATCCGCGAGCTCCCCCTTTCGGTCACTACCCAAAGCTCATGACCATAGGTGCGGGTTGGAATGAAGACTGACTGGTAAATTGAGAGCTTTGCCTTCCGGCTCAGCTCCCTCTTCACCACAATGGTCCGGTAACACAACATAACTTCTAACTTTCCAATTAGTTCTGTTAATTTACTAGTGAGGCTCAGTCTCTTGTCCATTTTGTAGGGTGACACTGCACGTCACGTAGGAAAAAATAGACAATTCAACTCTGGCAGCGGGCAGATGCGCGTGTGTGAGAGGAGCATGACCGCGGCAGTTTCACGGGCTTGCGCCCACCTGTCGCTCCGCCTGACAGATTGCCCGTGCCTCCCTACCTGCTCGCTTGCCTCTCGTTGAAAATGAATTACTTAGGCACGTCAATGGCTCCCCGTCTGAAAAGACCATGACACGTCCACTTGCACACGCCCCTGTCCAAGTCGCTCTTCTTCGGAAGCTGTTTCTGGTTCAAACATGTATGGCTGAATTGCTCCACTTGCCATTGTGTAGCGTACAGTGGCAAGGAAAACAGAAAACAAGCAGGGGAGCCTGGGTAGCGCAGCAGTCTATTCCGTTGCTTGTATACACGGGGGATCGATGGTTTGAATCCCCGTGTTACCTCTGGCTTGGTCGGGCGTCCCTACAGACACAATTAGCCGTGTCTGCGGCAGGGAATCCGGATGTGGGTATGTGTCCTGGTCGCTGCACTAGCGCCTCCTCTGGTCAGTCAGGGCGCCTGTTCGAGGGGGGGGGGGACTGGGGGGAATAGTATGATCCTCCCATGCGCTACGTCCTCCATGTGAAACTCCATTGTCAGGTGAAAAGAAAGCGGCTGGCGACTTCCCATGTATCGGAGGAGGCATGTGGTAGTCTGCAGCCCTCCCCGGATCAGCAGAGGGGGCAGAGCAGCGACCGGGACAGCTCGGAAGAGTGGAGTAGTTGACCGGATACAATTGGGGAGGAAAAATCCAAAATGATGAGCAGCGTCGACAATGAGTGCATATATATATGTGTGTGTGTGTGTGTGTGTGTGTGTGTGTGTGTGTGTGTGTGCGCACTGCAGGCGAGTGGTGGGGAAGATTTGAACTGAAGGTGGGGATAATTTGCATATTCGTAGATTCTGGATTTTTTTAATGAGGGAGAAGCAGTAGGTGTGATTTAAGTTTTTTTTCCCAACAAGATAATTGAATTTATTTTGCAGAATAAAATGAATCAGACAATTTCTTTTATAAACAGAGCATTTTAAGTGTCTTAAAATTGACACGATTAAATAAACTTCAAAACCTTTTTGAAATACGAGAAATCAACCTACCCCCCTTGTTTAATGTCTTTATCATGAAGCCACAGACAATAAATTCCCCAATAAGATGGACAGAGACGCTATGTGGAAACTGATTTTATCCATTCTCTCTCTCTCTAAAAAAGACTCATCTATGATACGATGATAGAAATCATGTTTAGTTTGATACAGCATGTAAGATGACTGCGCTACCTACGGTCATCAGACTATCCGTAGGTGCATATAGTGTCCACATGGTGGCGCCCTAAACCCAACTAACGTATCACAGAGGCCGACTCCACTGTGTGGGGCACTACAGGTTGAGGGAAGCAGAGGAATAAAGAAACGTCTTTTGTCTGTAATGTCCTGTAATCCTAAATCAACTGTGCCAACTAAGGTTTCAGTGCATTTGACCATCAGCCCCTGTGACAAATTAAGGAGGAAACACTTTCACACTAATCTTTAAATAAAGTACCGGCATGTGCCTTATTTAATAATACATAAGTTACGTTCCTTAAAAAAAAAAAAAATCATATCTTTGGTCAACATCTCGCCTAAAAGCTTTGAGCGTCCGGTGTTGTACATTGACAGTCCCCAGCGAACTTTGCATGGCTTTCAGCGACCCATTCCCACGTAGGGGGCACGGAAAACGGCCGACGTCGGCCAGCGTGCCGCGTGGTGGCTACTGGGTGTTGCTTGCTTGAATTTATTGTTGTTACTCACACCACAGCCCCACCGGGGGTCAGGGTTCAAACAGAATCACACACATCGCCTTTAAGACCAAAACACCTTCGCCCGATTTCATCTATTTGGAGTTAGATATGCTGCGACTGCTCCTCGGCCACATTCTGGTACTCAGGAAAATCTATGTCGCTGACCTCTGACCTGTGAGGTACAGGTGACCACGGTAACTGCTCCTAGCTACACAGCTAGGGTGGGTTGAATGCAGAGAGTAAATTTAATTTGTGTGCATGTACAAAATGACTAATAAAGAATATTCTACTCTGTTCTTTTCTTACTTTGAGTCACTTTAAATCTGTTTCTCCATCTTTCCTTCTCTCGCCTTCTTTATTCTCTCACTTTCTGTATCTATCAAGTTAGTCGTCCTGTTGGTTTAGCCGTCTGGTGGAGTTAATCTGTCTCGGTTCAATACGGCTCTTGAGAAAATACCCACATGACCTTCTCTTCAATCCACAACAGCCAATATCTGAATATAAAATGCCACATATAGTCAAACGGATCTTTGCCTTTCTGTGCTTTGGAAATGCAGCTCATTTCAGGAAGTGATGAAGTCGGTTCTGAAGGGAGATCAACATTTATGGCGGATGGATGAAGGATGGGGGCTACGCTAGAGCAGATACTAGACCAGCACACAAGGAAATGGCTTCGGGTGGGTGCGTTTGTGTGTCTGTGTAGATGGTTTATGTCCGTGCAACTGAACAGGTTTGCACTCACAGCTCATTGAGACCGGGCAGAGTTTCACTACGGCCATTACTCACCTCTTCTTGACCAGTAAGATGGCTACCAGCACCAGCAGTATAAACACTAGAACTCCAGCACTGATCCCAGCGATCTTCACCACCCGATCGGTCTGTTTAGCGGGGTCAGGGATTACCTCGGGCTCCTCTGTAGCACCTGCAAAAGAATATATTGTCAACGCTGTGGCCGTTACGTTAATTATGTCATTTCAATGTACTACAGAGGTCATGTTATGGATTTCAGCAGTACCAAGAAGAAAAGACAGTATGGTCTTATTTAGATTGATTGCTGCCCCCCCCGTTGTCTCCCCATTTGTACTTGCCCAACTACCCTATTTTCCAAGCCGTCCCAGTCACTGCTCCACCCCTCTCTGCTGATCCAGGGAGGGCTGCAGACTACCACATGCCTCCTCCCATACATGTGGCGTCGCCAGCCGCTTCTTTTCACCTGACAGTGAGGAGTTTCACCAGGGGGACGTAGCGTGTGGGAGGATCACGCTATTCCCCCCAGTTCCCCCTCCCCCCCTGAACAGGCGCCCCAACCTACCAGAGGAGGCACTAGTGCAGCGACCAGGACACATACCCACATCCGGCTTCCCACCTGCAGACGTGACCAACTGTGCCTGTAGGGACGCCCAACCAAGCCGGAGGTAACACGGGGGATTCGAACTGGCGATCCCCATGTTGGTAGACAACGGAATAGACCACCACGCTACCCAGACGCCCGACTGACTGCTGTTTTAGATGGATGTCACGACTGCTATCTGTGGCTCTTTTACTGTGGCCAAATTGCATCCACCACTGGTACACAATTGGCACAAATGAGGAGGCAAAATGACACAACTGATACTGAACTACTGCAACAAATTCATCATCTCTTACCCTTCAGTGGCTCTAGTCATTAAAAGAAAATGGCTGGTTGACACTGCAAAGAAATCTGAACTTAAATAAACATACTTGTTTGGTAGCGTGTGTGTTCCTCTAGTGAGTTATGCTCGTTGTTTGTTTGGTGGGCAGCAGAAGAAGAGAACAGTCTTGGCTTGTGGGCGCTGGGCCGCCACCAGCATGAGCTCAAGGCCGAGGTATGCTCTGGAGCCGAAAACGGCCCTTATAAAACCCCACTTGGCTGCGCTGGGGATTGGCGACTAGTGGATTTAATACAAGGTCCAAAAGAGGATGAAGCGGCGCGTCCTTTGTGTGTATCTGCGTGGTTCATCTGTGCTGCCACAAGGGCCACTGTAAAGCACCTGCACGTCTCCAAGGTCAAAGAAAGGCCGAGAGGAACAAATTGTTTCCTGCTCGCCCAGACTGTGTTTTGCGAGCCCTTTTCTGGGAGATGGTGCCGGTCTATTAAACCAAGCCCACCTGCTTCACCTCACTCCCTCTCTGAAAGAATGACCCAGCAGAAGGACCAAATTATTGGAATATTTTTTTCACCAACTGCTATGCTGACTGTAAACCAGTCACAACAAAGTACAAATATGAATCATTATTACACTGCTATCCTATTTTAACGGGCACTTTCTCTTTTTGCACAATACTGTGTCACCTCAGGCCAACACAGGCTCTTTACAGCCTCAGGACTAATGTTCATATTTTCAAAAACTGTCTTTAAAAACAGCTGCTGGCGCTGATCGGGCAAATAAAAATCTACGTAGATGTGATGGGTCAGTAAAAAAGAACGGCTAAGGGTGTCCAGGTAGCGTGGCGGTGTATTCCGTTGCCTACCAACACGGGGGGTGGTCAGTTCGAGTCCCCATGTTACCTCTGGCTTGTTCGGGCGTCCCTGCGGGTACAATTGGCCGTGTCTGCGCGTGGGAAGTCAGATGTGGGCATGTATCCTGGTCGCTGTACTTGCCCCTCCTCTGGTTGGTCAGGGCACCTTTACGGGGGGGGGATAGTGTGATCCTCCCACATGCTTCGTCCCCCTGGTGAAACTCCTCACCGTCAGGTGAAAAGAAGCGGCTGGCGACTCCACGTGTATGGGAGGAGGCGTGTGGTAGTCTGCAGCCCTCCCCGGATCGGCAGAGGGGGTGGAGCAGCGACCGGGACGGCTCGGAAGAGTGGGGTAATTGGCCGGATACAATTGGGGAGAAAAGGGGGGAGGGTCCAAAATAAAAAGAAGGGTTAAGGCGTCCCTGCCCTCAGCTTGTGGATTTAGTGAATGTCCAGAACAGGTGACTATTCGGTGTAGTGTAAATAAAGGCAGAGGGAAGCTGTGGCACATGCCGCAGTAGCTGTTGTGTGTCCTGTAAGTATTCCAACAGTGTTTAAAGAGGTCATGTGACTCAAAACATTAACCGAGAGCCTGAAGTCCTCATGTTAAAATGTACAGCTGCCTGAGCGCCCGTCAACACTGAGTAAGAAGAGGTTGCCTTTACCGGTCACCTACTAGTAACATCTGGTTTTACCCAGATAGTGATCAATAGGTATCAAATAAAGAAATAAAGTATCGCAGCCACAACACGAGACCAAGAAAAGCTATTCCATGTATCAAATTCATCAACACCGCCATTTATAATTCAACACAATGTAGTTATGTTTGATACAGTGTATTTTGTGTACTTGGCACTAGTCTTTTCAGTGTCTTTCTGTGTATTGTGGGAACGTGACGACACTGTGCCGTGTGCGTCAGTAAGTGCCGGAAAACTCATGGGCGCCAGTCATCATCCAAACTGCAGCCGTCGAATGTTTCTGTCTGTCTCAATGATGAATTCCTGCATATACGATATACTCGGCAAATAAATCGTTTAGGATTTTAAATGATTGCTGCCCATAACTTCCCCTGTTTGGAAATTAAATCTAAAAAAAAAAAAAAATTGCACCACCACACAAAAGAAATAACCCGTGGAGACTGTGTAATAGAGGTTCCCTCCTGTTCGTCGGTGGCAGAAAGACAACAGAACCATAAAACATCTGTTTTCACTCGCCTAAGCTCTACTTGGTGATCTGATCTCATAAACCCAGAATAGTCCATTCTGCTGCATAAGAACATTATGGTGTATTATCATAATCCAACACACACACAAAACCACATTACAACTCAATGCAACACATCTATCAAAAAATAATCCCTGTCTAACGCTTAATATCATAAAGATAAAAATAATCTCTCTTTATCTGTCTTGCTATTTGCAGCAAAAACTGTTTTTGTTATTTGGGGACGCAGCCATTGAAAGCACAGTGAAATGGTACTGCAGGCTCACTGTGCACCCCCCTATACACACCACCAGCTCCACAAAGGATATCAAAAATAACTATACACTTCATTATGTAACAGGTCTACGCTAACCCAGCCACTGAGGATACACAAGCCAGTGCATTCTTGGTGCCGGTCTTAAGCCCGGATAAATGGGGAGGGTTGCGTCAGGAAGGGCGCCCGGCGTATAACCTTGGCCAAATCAAATATGTGGATCATAAATCAAATTTCCATACCGGATCGGTCGAGGCCAGGGCTACCAACAACCGCCACTGGAACAGTTGGCCAGCAGGGTGCCGGTGGAAACTATGCTACTGTTGGGCGAAGGGGAAGGAGAGAGGGAAGGCATGTCCAGAGGCAAAGGGAGAGGAGAAAGGGTAGGAGTTGTGGAGGTAAGAGTCGAACTTTGAATCTTGGCACTATGACTGGTAAAGGGAGAGAGCTGGCTGATGTGATGGAGGGAAGAAAGGTACTGTGTGTACAAGAGACCAGGTGGAAGGGGAGTAAGGCCAGGAGCATCGGCGGTGGGTTCAAACTCTTCTAACATGGTGCGGGTATGGGGTAGTTAATACTGAAGAAAGAGTACGTCAAAAGCGTGTTGGAAGTAAAGTGTTTGACAGAGTATTAAGGTGGAAATCGAAGGTGTGATAATGAATACATCAATACTATCAACGCATATGCCCCAAAAATTGGGTGTGCGGTAAGGAGAGAAGCGAAAGAAGAATCTGGAGTGAGTTTGGTACCCTCTCCACCACGTCATCCAAGGAGGAGAGAGTGGTGATTGAAATGGACTTCAATGAGCATGGTGGTGAAGGGAACAGAGGTGATGAGGAGGTGATGGGTAGGTATAGTGTGAAAGAGAGGAAAGTGGAAGGACAGATGGTGGTGAATTTTGCGAAAAGGATGAACATGGATGTGGTGAAAACCCATTTCAAGAAGAGGAAGGAACACTGTGTGACGTAGGAGGCGGGATCTGAAAGGGATTGGAGAGTGCAAGGTGGTGACAGGGGAGAACGTACCTAGGCAGCATTGGATGGTGGTCTGTAGGATGACTTTGGAGACCAAGAAGAGGAAGAGAGTGAAGGCAGAGCAAAGGATCAAATGGTGGAAGTTGAAGAAAGAAGAATGTTGTGTGGAGTTCAGGGAGGAGTTAAAACAGGCACTGGGTGGTAGTGAAGAGTTGCCGGATGGCTGGGCAACCACTGCAGACATAGGGAGGGAGACAGCAAGGAAGGTACTTGGTGTGTCATCAGGACAGGGGAAAGAAGACAAGGAGACTTGGTGGTGGAATGAGAATATACAGGAAAATATACGGAGGAAGATGCTGGCAAAGAAGAAGTGGGATAGTCAGAGAGATGAAGCAAGTATACAGGAGTACAAGGCGAAGTGGTGTAAAGGCAAAGAGAGAGGTGGTGAAGGCAAAGGAAAAGGCATATGGTGAGTTGTATGAGAGGTTAGACACTAAGGAAGGAGAAAAGGACTTGTACTGATTGGCTAGACAGAGGTACCAAGATGGGAAGGATGTGCAACAGGTTAGAGCAATCAAGGATAGAGATGGAAATGTGCTGACAAGTGAGCTAAGTGTGCTGAGAAGGTGGAAGGAGTACTCTGAGGCGCTGATGAATGAAGAAAATGAGAGCGAGAGAAGGTTGGATGATGTGGGGATAGTGAATCAGGAAGTGCGGTGGATTAGCAAGGAGGAAGTGAGGGCAGCTATGAAGAGGAGGAAGGGTTCAAAGGCAGTTGGTCCTGATGACATACCTATGGAGGCATGGAGGTGTTTAGGAGAGATGGCAGTGGAGTTTTAACTAGACTGTTCAACACAATCTTGGAAAGTGAGAAGATGCCTGAGGAGTGGAGAAGAAGTGTACTGGTACCGATTTTCAAGAATAAGGGTGATGTGCAGAATTGTAGTAGCTACAGAGGTATAAAGTTGATCAGCCACAGCATGAAGATATGGGGAAGAGTAACAGAAGCTAGGTTAAGAGGAGAGGTGATGATTAGCGAGCAGCAGTAAGGTTTCATGCCATGAAAGAACACCACAGATGTGATATGTTTGCTTTGAGAATGTTGATGGAGAAGTATAGAGAAGGCCAGAAGGAGTTATGTTGTGTCTTTGTGGATTTAGAGAAAGCATACGACAGGGTGCCGAGAGAGGAGGTGTGGTATTGTATGAGGAAGTCGAGAGTGGCAGAGAAATATGTAGGAGTGGTGCAGGATATGTATGAGGGAAGTGTGACAATGGTGAGTTGTGCAGTTGGAATGACAGATGGGTTCCAGGTGGAGGTGGGATTACATCAAGGATCGGCTGTAAGACCTTTCTTGTTTGCAATGGTGATGGACAAGTTGACGGACGAGATCAGGCAGGCGTCTCTGTGGACTATGATGTTCGTGGATGACATTGTGATCTGTAGTGAGAGTAGGGTGGGAGCAGGTTGAGGAGAGCCTGGAGAGGTGGAGGTATGCATCAGAGAGAAGAGGAATGAAAGTCTGTAGGAGCAAGAAGGAATACATATACAGGCATGAACGAGAGGGAGGACAGCGGAATGGTGAGGATGTAACGAGTAGAGGTGACGAAGGTGGATGAGTTTAAATAGCTGGGGTCAACTGTCCAAAGTAACGGGGAGTGCAGAAGAGAGGTGAAGAAGAGAGTGCAGGCAGGGTGGAGTGGGTGGAGAAGAGTGTCAGGAGTGATCTACCACAGAAGGGTACCAGCAAGAGTTAAGGGGAAGGTTTACGAGATGGTTGTGAGACCAGCTATGTTGTATGGTTTGGAGACATTGGCACTGACAAAAAGACAGGAGGTGGAGCTGGAGGTGGCAGAGTTGAAGATGATAAGATTGTCATTGGGAGCAACGAAGGACACAGGACTAGGAACGAGTATATTAGAGAGACAGCTCAGGTTGGACGATTTGAAGACAAAGCAAGAGGCAAAATTGAGATGGTTTGGACATGTGTGGAGGAGAGATGCTGGGTATATTGGGAGAAGGATGCTGAAGATGGAGCTGCCAGGGAAGAGGAAAAGAGGAAGGCCCCTCTTCCTCTTCCCTGGCCGAGGAAGAGGAGGTTTATGGATGTGGTGAGGGAGGACATGGAGGTGGTTGGCATGACAGAGGAAGATGCAGAGGACAGGTAGAGATGGAAACAGATGATCCGCTGTGGCGACCCCTTAATGGGAGCAGCCAAAAGTAGTACTAGTAACAGGTCTATCCTGGGACCTAAGACACCATGTAGGGTGGCCCCGATTTTCTGACAAACCAGATGTGGTAAACTTTCTGCCAATGAGCAGGAAATGGCTCATGGACCTGTCTAATCCATTCGGGGTTCCTGACTACGTTCACCGATGGGGAGCATTGTCCCTAGATTTGATTATGGTATCGACTGCAGCCCATATAGTCATGTCTTATTTCATACAGGTGCACACCCACGCCCCTTTACCTGTGCAGACCAACCAAAGGACGACTTGCACTGTGACATAAGAACATGTAAATATGACGTACATGTCCACCATGCTGAGGTGCTTCGTGTTCTACACAGAACGTTGTTTTTAGACAACTACACACAGCGCTGTGTACTGAAATACTTTATGACAACTGTTTTCATACACGCACGTTCACATTTCCTTTTCATTCATTCACATCCTGCCAGCCAAGCCACGTGTCATGCAGTACACAGTACTGAGTTCCTGCTTAGTCAAGTCAGACCTCTTCTAAACAGCTCTCAACAAAACTCTGTGTGTGTGTGTGTGTGTGTTTGCCCAGGGATTAAATCCACACCACTTAGAGCCAGTCTGATAATCTCTTATCATATGGTTTCTAGCGAAAACATGACATTTAGACTGTGAGCACCACACACACACACACACACACACACACACACACTTATTTTCATAAGTGCGGAGACTGATGCAGTTTTGAAAGACCTCCATCAGAGCAATCTTGGAAGCCAGTCTCTCAGACACGACAAGGAAAAACACACAATGAATATCACATTAACGATGACTGCGTATGGACCCGCAGTAACACAACAGACGACCAGTTGATGAAAACGAGTCCGGTCGGATCCTCGGGACCGGCTCGCAGCAACAAGAACCTCTCTCCTGACGCTGGCATTTCACTAAAGGAAAAACCAGTCGTGCAACGTGGTCTGCAGAGTGCAGCATCTCCACGCAGCCGCACAATGAAAACAGATTCGCAGCCACCTGTTTGAAACCGCTGATGTAGTGTCAGAATGCTGGGTGAATGAATGACCTACAAGACTCTACATCAGTGTGATACTGTTTGATTCGAGGCACATTGTGTATTTATGTTGTGAAAAGTCACGTCGGCCCTAAAGAAGGATGGGTAAACTGCGTTTATCCTCCATCGCGCCGCTGCTTTGTGGAGTAAACAGCGCCCCGGTGACACAAGTTCAACAGCGTCGTGCCTTTATTCGCCCGAGTGTGTTGTCAGCAGCTGTAGTGTGTTGCTGTAGTGTGTTCGCTCACCTTTCGTAGCCAGCCTCAGGCACTGGGTTTTAGTCTCCTGCGGGAAGTCAGAAACAGCGCCGGGTCAGTCACCATCCAAATGGAAAGACACACAAAACCAATGCACTTGCGGTGCAGGGTCAGACAGATCGGGGTGTAGGAATGTGGGGGCTCCCAGGTAGATCCTGCAGCCCTACACACCACTTACATGTGCAAGTGCTGGTCCCCTCACAGCTCAGTGAGATAATGCTTCAGTCCCCCTGGAAAGTGACGAATTATTGCTTATTCTACAAAGATATCCCCCCCCCCTTTTTTTTCCCCCCCAATTGCATCCGGCCAATTAGGAGGGCTGCAGACTACCACATGCCTCCTCCAATACATGTGGAGTCGATCAATCAATCAATCAATCAATCAATCAAGCTGCATTTTTTATAGCGCTTCTCCAGCTGCAACAGCCACTCAAAACACTTTACAATTAATTAATTCATACACACATACATCACACACACACGTGATACAGCGACGGCAGGGAAGTGTTGGAAATGCTGGTTCTGTGTAGTTGAAAGAGGCATGCTACATCCTGAGGTCCGCCAGAATGGCATTTGTTATCTCCTCCTGTTAAGACACTGGCCAGGAGGCGGTGTGAGTACGGCTAGGCTTTGGCACCGAGTCAATTATCGGCTGGTGCCCGTGTTTATACATGCCAGTAATGAGCTGTCCAATTTGAGTCCCGGCTAAGACACAGGTGCATTCTGGTCCGGCCATGGCTGGATAAACACTGCTGAGTCACCAGCTGCTTCTTTTCACCTGACAGTGAGGAGTTTCCCCAGGGGGATGTAGCGCATGGGAGGATCCCGGTATTCCCCCCAGTTCCCCCTCTGAACAGGCGCCCGGATCGACCAGAGGAGGCGCTAGAGCAGCGACCAGGACACACACACCCACATCCAGCTTCCCACCCGCAGACACGGCCAATTGTGTCTGTAGGGACACCCGACCAAGCCGGCGGTAACGCGGGGATTCGAACCGGCGTTCCCTGTGTTGGTAGGCAACAGAGTAGACTGCCACGCCACCCAGACACACCCCCATTCTACGAAGATATTCTAAAATGGCATGGACACATTTGTTGGTACCCCTTCGAAAAGATAATGAATAAGTGGATTATAGTGATATTTCAGGCTAACTGGTTTCTTTAATTAGTATGACATGTCTCAACTCTTGTAATTAGTCATGCAGCCAATCAAAATGGAGAAAAGTAATCACTGTGCTGTCTGGAATCATCGTGTGCACCACAACTGAGCAAAGGAAAGAGTTGTCTGAGGAGATCAGAAAGAAAATAATAGCCAGGCATGGTAAAGGTAACGGCTACCAGACTGTCTCCAAGACCATCTCCAAGCAGCCTGACGCTCCTGTGACAACAGCTGCAAATATCACGAAGAAGTCCAAGGTCCACAGAACTGTAGCCAACATCCCTGGGCACGGCCGCAAGAGGAAACCCGACCCCGGGTTGAACAGAAGGATGGTGTGAATGGTAGGAGAAGAACCAAGGACAACTGTCAGAGAGATACAAGCTGAAGTCCAAGGCGAAGGCACGTCGGTTTCTGATCACACCGTCCGTCGCGTTTTCAGTGAAAGTGGGCTCCACGAGAGAAGACCCAGGAGGACTCCACCTTTGAATGGAAAACATAAAAAGGCCAGACTGGAATTTGCTAAAATGCATATTGACAGGCTGCAATCCTTCCGGGAGAATATCCTTTTGACAGATGAGCTTTTTGGCAAGTCACGTCGGCTCTACGTTCACACACGAAAAAATGAAGCTTTCAAAGAAGCGAACACCATACCTACACTGAGACATGGGGGAGGCCCGGTTCTGTTTCAGGGCCGTTTTGCTGCGCCTGGCACAGGGTGCCTTGAATCTGTGCAAGGCACAATGAAATCTCAAGACTATCAAGGCATCCTGGAGAGAAACGTACTGCCAAGCGTCCGAAAGCTCTGTCTCAGTCACAGATTGTGGATCCTCCAACAGGATGATGACCCACAACACACAGCTAAAAGCATAAGAACAAAACATCGGACTATTCATGAGTCCTGATCTGAATTCTATTGAACACCTATGGAAAGAGCTGAGACTTGCAGTCTGGAGAAAGCAGCTATCAAACCTGAGACAGTTGGAGCAGCTTGCCAGCATACCTGTCCACAGGTGCAGGAGTCTCACAGAGAGCTACAGCAACATCTGATTGCAGTGACTGCCTCTAAAGGTTGTGCAGCAAAATATTAGGTTAAGGGTCTCGTCATTTTTGTCCATGCCATTTTCATTTGTTTTATTATTTTCAATTTTATGTTGAATAATAAAAATCAAAAAAAATCAAAACCAAAGTCTGATTTCTATGAAATATGGAATGAACAATGGCGGACGCCCATTACTTTCATCAGTTTCGAGATATTTCCGAGAAAATTGTGTCTTCTGTGTTATTTATGGAGGGATACCAACAAATGTGCCCAGGCCATTTTAGGATATCTTTGTAGAATAAGCAATAATTCATCTCTTTTCACAGCTGCTTTGCTTTATTCTATAACATACCAAAGGCACGCAAGTATACATGACAAAATAGATTTTAATTTCATCACTTTTCAGGAGGACTGAAATATTATTTAAATGAGCTGTAAGGGTACCAACAAATTTGAGCGTGTGTGTGTGTGTGTGTGTGTGTGTGTGTGTGTGTTTTACCCTCTCTGTACTGCTAACTGCCTGGAGGTAGATATTGTAGTTCTTCCGTGGAGCCAGTGGAGGATTCCAGAAACCCTGTGGAGGACAAATCATCTTGTTGTACTGTGAGTTCATAGGCATCTGCCTTTTTCATCACAACTGGAACTTGAAGCAAAAGTAAAGAAGGACAGCCACTGACAGCACACATTTGGCTGTTTGGTCTTCAACCTTGTACAAAAGCTAGCGGCCGATCTGAAGGTTAATACAAGTTTGAATCTATCTTTGTATTTACCATTCAGTGCTATTCCTTTGTACTCCATTGTTAAGGTCTTCTACATCAAATTAACTTGAGGTCCCAGAAAAGCTGAATCAGTTCATCTGGACATCAAGTTCTGAGGGAAAACGTTTCATCACTCATGTTAAGTGACTCCATCAGCTCTCATCTGACTGCAGGAATCGGACTAAACTTGGTGTCCAGATGGACTGGCTCCACTTTTCTGGGATTTCTACACCTGGATTACTGAGCATGTACCGAGACATTAATTTGTGGGAGTTTTGCTCAGCCCTGCCATTTCCTCTGGTATTTTTTCCTCTTATTCTTTATTTCTTTTAAATTTTAATTCTGTTAATTTTTTTATTGTTTTTTTAGTAAATTATGTATTAAAATTATTTATTAAAGCTTTATTGAATTTCATTAAATTATTATTTATAAAAAATTTATTAAATTATTAAGCTTTATTGAATTATTATTTATTAATTTTTTATTAATTCTTTTCATTAAATTAAATTTTATTTTTGTAGATATTGTGTATGTGTTTGGGAAAAGGCTGACCTGGTAAGTCCTGTTGTCGCCCACAGTGAAGGGAAGGGGCTCTGGCAGGTTACTGGGGGAAAGCTGCGCAGCATAGTAATACGGTGATCCACCATTAGAGGCACTGTGGTAGGACATGGGGACCTGAGGGGACACAGTGGAGACAGAGCGCTACCTATAAATGTGTCTATGGATCTAACAAAAACAAAAAACAAATACACAAAGAAGGTCTCGACACAAAGTTATTTACATGTACTGTTTGAGAATGAGATATCACTGGACAGTCCTCGTTTAGGGGTTCGAAAATGCAGATGAACCCAACATTTAAAGAACCATTTTATCTTAGAATAGTCAGTAGTGAGTACAATGTTTTCCATTTTTACTTTACCATAACTATAAATACACACACACACAGCTAGCTAGGTAATTTACATGGGACAGGTTGCTTGACGAAGGCTAATTAATAATCACCTGGTAGCAGTCAGAGGAAGCTTGGCGACGTGAACGCTGAGGATTCACTTCCTCCACCACAATCTGGTACGCACTGGAATAAACAACAAAAAAATATACTTCCTCACAATAACCCATGGATGTAAAACATATGGGCTTATAGGTAATACTGAGGAAGGCAGCGTGTCTCCTCCATGTGACCTGACTTCACCACCCGGTATACACTGGAAAACCGACTCCAATATAAGAACAACAACACACAGACACACAATATGTACGTTTAATTGACATCACGGCAACACAGCATAAATGGAAGCTCAAAATGATTTTTTTAACATGATCATAACACAAACACAACCATCAGATCGCTACTCTTTTTTCCCCCCTACCTCTCTTTCCCCTGGGCTTTCTATGACGCCGCCTTTAAAACCGTTCCTGCGCCTAGTTCAACTCACATCCTCAGTACCGACGTAACGACAGACCGAGGCTGGCACGGCAGAAGCCTGGGTTCGCCACATCATGCTACGCGGACACGACAACGTGACGGAAAGCTGGTAATTAAACGCTACAACTACAATCTGGTGAACAGTGGAGCAAGATTAGGGGAACAAGTCCTGCAAACACATTCACAGATATGCACTTTTGGCGCACATTGACGCCACATCCATCCGGATCAACACAGGGGAACGGTAGATCCTTAAGGGGTGATGTGGGTGGATGACAGGACATGTTACGGAGAGACTGGTTTTCGGAGCCTGTGTGCGAGAGGACGAGGCGAGAGGCTTTTTGATGTTTTGAACGAGTACTGCATACGCAAATATACGGGGGGGGGGGATAAATATATGTAGAGATCTAGTAGACTAACAGCTTCTGTGACTTCTGCCCTATTCACCCTCCGATTCTTCTGTTCATCCTATCGTACTGCACCCGCCCCCCCTCCGCTCCCCTCCCCATGCCCCCAGGTCTGCCAGAATGTTAGGACAGATGGACACAGACACTTCCAAGCCATATGCCCACTCCAACACACTTTCTCTCCTCCCCTCTCACGCTCACTATCTCACCCCTTCTCACACAAACATGCACACACATGCAAAGCAAGCATGAATGCATGACTGGTATGTAAACACGTATACTGTATTTTATTGTATCCACATATGAATGGAAGCATGTTTATAACACATATTTTATGTCTCTTAGTTAATACCATACATATGTATGTGTTTGTTTACATGTCCATGTGTCTGTTAGCATGTAGCATTACCTGTTTACATGTCCATGTGTCTGTTAGCATGTAGCATTACCTGTTTACATGTCCGTGTGTCTGTTAGCATGTAGCATTACCTGTTTACATGTCCGTGTGTCTGTTAGCATGTAGCATTACCTTATAGGAGCTCCTTTAGCCTGGGCAGGTTTGAGCAGGACAGTGATGGTTGTTGCAGTTTCATTAAGAAAGGCCTCTGACCCATCATACTCTTCCAGTGTAGGGGCTGAGGGGGGACACAGAGTTTGATAGACATAGAAAGAGACAGATCCAGTTACCTTGGAGTTACTAAGACAAAAAAAAAAAAATATATATATATATATATATATATATATACGTCTCTGTTTGCAAGCCAATAGTGAAATGACAGGGCAGGTCATCTGTACCTGAAATGTTCGTGGTCACATTGAGCGTAGTTGGGGGTCCGAACCCTTTGGAGGTGGATGCCCGTATTGAGAGCTGGTATGTGACGCCCGGGTGGAGCTGGGAAAACAGGTGATGGGTGGCATTGGAGGGCAAGGACACCGTCAGTCCTGGCCGCTGGAGAGGCACGGAGGGGTCGAACGAACGTATACCGCTGTAACTTATCTGTGGAGGGATGGGGACAGAGCAACCTACACATTTACCGACATCCAAAACCCGTCGAGAGAGAGAGTGTCCAGCCAGTTATGTATACCGAGCATGTTTGTTTTTCTTTTTCAGCAACACAAACTGTCACAGAAATTGAATTAAACACACATCTAGAAAGTGTCCAGTGAAACCAAAGTATTCCACTGTTGGTAAACTGCTCAACTGCAGGATATGTGCCTTGCTGAAGGGAACATCAACAGTAATTTTCAGGCAAAGAGCATTACGTTTACTCCTGATCAATAATAACAATAACAATACCAATAACAACAATAGTAACAATAATAATAATATTAATACCTCATATTGTATGATCACTCCATTGGGCTCAGCTGGTTCCTTCCAGTACAGCAGGATTCTGTCTTCAAACGGAGTGGCTCTCACTGACTGAGTGGGAACTGATCCCGGCACTATTAGTAACCGGCAAAACACACACACCATGATCACACAATGTCATCAGATAATCAAATCATAATCCTAAAATAGAGAACATCTGACTAACTAAACTCTGACTAAACACTGACTAATTTGAAACTGATGATACACACAGTTGGGTTAGTGTGTGTGTGTGTGTGTGTGTGAGTGGTTTATCGCACCGTCCTCGTCAGTCTGTATGACTGTCTCGTCACTCTCCTTCCGTCCCTCTGGATTCGTCAGTATCATCTTCAGACTGACGTTGGTGTAGGGGGGCAGGTTCCCCACCAGGTGGCGTGGTGCTGAATTCATAAAACAATTGATTTGTATTCAACAGATCCTGATTGTGATCTACGTATGACAATTGAATCTGCTGGTGAGTAAATATCATCGTCAAACTGTAGTGCGGGGTGAAGGGGGGGGGGTAAGCTGCCCACATAACACTGGCCTCTGAATTTACCACAGACAGTCGGGGGAACATATACAGTACCATGACTCATGATCCCCAAGGGGTAGTGCGAACGGCTAAACTGGTAGTATCGATTAGCTTTTATATCACAAGTGATGCAAAAAAAGTCATGATCAACTGGACATTTTTGTCCTGGGCAGGGACTTTACGCCAAGATTTGATTGACATGTTACAGATTTGGCTAGCTCAAAAGTAGGCGAGATGACACAATGGACAATTACAGAAAAATCAGATTTCACTTGAGAAGAAAAATTGAGGCAAAAATACAACAGCAACAAAAAAGCATCTTTTCTAAAGGACAAGTGGCAATAAGATGAACAACTCATTGTCGGTGGTAAAGTAACGGAAATCTTTTCCTTCCATGGCGTCTTCAGTTTACATTCTGGAGATGTCTGCTAATTTATGAACAAAATTAAATTCAAGCGGAACATTAGCGAGTATGACTACTATAAAGACAAGGTATATACCTCTTATGTAAATGGTAAATGGATTGCATTTATATAGTACTTTTCCAGCTGCACCAGCCACTCAAGGTGCTTAACAATCAATGAATTCCTCACATCCATCCACATACATACGCCCACGGCGGTGTCACTCACGCAAGGCGCCGAGCAGCTCGTCAGGAGCAGGTAGTGGGGGTTAGGTGTCTTGCTCAAGGACACTGACATTTTTTTCAAGGAGGAGGCGAGCGTCAAACCAGTGACCCTCCAGTTACCAGACGACCCGGCTCTACCTCCGAGCCGCTGCCGCCCCTGTACCGCCCACGTACTTCATTTATCCATTGATTTTACTCATTTGATGGCCGAGCGTTACCTTTAGGGTCCATATCCAAGCAGTCGGCCTTGCTGCGGTTGTTGGCAGTCATGTAATGGTAGCATATGGTCACATTGAAGGTGTGACATCGAGTTATGTTGTAGCCCAGCGACTCCCAGTCCACCGCAATCAGACGAGACCTGGTCTCGGCGATCTTGAGACGCTTAGGGGTCCTCATCGGCTCTACAGAAAATAGCGGGGGGGGGGGGGTGAGAGAAATAGAGAACACACAAAGTTACCATCGGCCATGACAGCGAGAAGTAAAAAGGCAGACTTTCCGACTGCCTGGTGGGAACGCAAGCTGTGGATTCCTACTCCACAAATCATAATGAGTCTCCTCGGTCCGCTGGGTCTCCCATGCATATTTATGACTCGGGTAGTCCAACAGGGTGTTGTGTACTGCCCCGGGCTCCTCTGTCACATCAGTTATCAAGACGAAAGCGTGTCGATTGTGAATCTGCATGAACCAGATGGAGGAACCGTTCTTCCGTAGCCATTCTTTGATGATCCGATGCGTCGTGAACCCGGGGACGTGCACATCCCAGGTTTCCGAGGATCGGAATGCCTTCTTAGTCTCCTCTGGCACGGGAACCTCATGTTCATTTAAACTCGTGTTACTCGTGATAATGCGCCATTAAAAGCCCGTGTTGCCGTGCCGCCTCCCAATCACGGCGGAATCCCACTACATTTGGTCCGGCCAGACATCGATTTACCAAAGCCCACAGCGAAAACATTTCCTACAGTTTGTCAAAAGTCATTTTTGTGCTTGATTGCCGTGTTGTGTTGGAGCAGGATGTTGTGTTTATGGCCATTAACTCCAGTCCAACATATTTAAGAGCTTTTTTTAAGAAAAAAAAGGTTCATCACAATGATTATTTTTACTCTTTAAGGGCGACGCGGGACGTAAATCCGGGAAACGAGCACAGCGCAAATTTCAAGCCAAGACCTGAACGTGCACGCAGGCTTGTGAAAACGTGCGTGTCTGTTCCCTGGAAAAAAGGACAGCAGGAGTCTGTAGACTGTGTGTGTGTGTGTTTGTTGTGTACCTTTAATGTGTGCTCAGACTTGCTGTAGTCAATATTATCTACCCGCCTCCCCTCCTCACTGCCCCGGGCTCTAATTACCTTAACAGGCTCATTTAACTGGATCAATTGAACGCATACACACACACAAACACACACACACACACATACACATGCAAACAAAAACACTCACCTACACACACGCCTGCGAACACTAAAAGATTTGTACTTTCCTTTCCTCTCCTTCCTGCTTACTCCTATCAGTCCAATAAATTGTACTGAGTGGCTCTCCACGCTGGGAGCTCTGCGGTGGTAAATAGTATAAATATACATACCCCACAGGGTTTCCTGCACCAACAAAGGGGAAAAAAGAAAGGTCAGCCTACACGGAGGGGCAACTAAAACCTAGCACCCTCCCCAACGGGGCTCCCGCCACATCTTCGGCGTCTCATAGTCCACGCAGAGGACGCAGTACTATCTAGAGCCGCGGTTTTCAAACCCCGGGTCGCGACCCCCGCACGGGTCGCAGGATATTAAAAATGGGTGGGCAAATTAGATTCGGTAGGCGGATTATTTATTTATTTTTGGAAAATTATATCTCGCACCGGTGCGCCCCGTACGCGCAATCAATCGAGCTCTCTAGATGTCACGGCCATTCGTGGGTCACGTCGAGGATTTTTAAAAAATGACGCACCGCCGTTGCGCGGAGAATTTGACACGATGCCCGAGCTAGCCTAATGTCTAGCTTTGTGAAAACATCATGTAACGTTGCAACGTTGTACATTTATGCTAGCTAGCAAAATTAGATGTATTTGTTATCGTTATATACGGGTCGTGTTGATAACCAATGGGAAAGTATGGGTCCCCTGAAAAAAAGTTCGAAAACCACCGAGACGGAGGGAGAGACAGCTTTTCGTTCTGAGTAACTACCACTCGAACCAGGGCAATTTCCTCTACCTCGAGTCGGGCTCTTCTAGCTAGAGGAGCCTCTC
This sequence comes from Lampris incognitus, assembly GCF_029633865.1. Lineage (NCBI taxonomy): Eukaryota > Metazoa > Chordata > Actinopteri > Lampriformes > Lampridae > Lampris > Lampris incognitus. The sequence goes on along the minus strand of NC_079225.1, from coordinate 13,422,261 downwards.
CTTTGTCCAATAACGTTAGCTACCGCTCTAACTTTCGGGCAAATCACCCTCTCAAGTGTCTCAAGTGTGAGCGCCATTTCCCGACTTGAACGGTTTCCAAAACCAGCTGTGGACTGAGCAGCTATTCGATAACCGTTGGCTTCCGCTGGGAGTCGCAAAATCACCTGTTGGTGTTATTTACACCACCTCCCTCCGTCTCTCTCTGTTGTGTGCATCGCTCACTCAATCCTCTCAGGACTTTTAATAAAAACCAGCTCACCTTAAATTCTACCCTCCCCCCCTCCTCTACTTTTGTCTTTCTGTGTTGCTCTCCACCTTTGTCTCCCTCTTGCTCTCCGCCAGTCTGTCTCTCGGAGGAGAAAACACAAGGACACAAACTTGTCGCTTCTTCTGACAAGCCATTATCTAGCTGTCACTCTTACGCACGCACACGTGCACACACACACAAACGGAGAGAGAGAGAACTCAGGCACAAAGACAAACACATTCACACACTAAAACCTACAAGGCAAAACCCACACACAAACACATACATATACACCCATGTCAGGTTCTGACAGAGTCTAGATTAAATCTAGGCAGTGTGTTTGTGTGTGTGTGTGTGAGAGAGAGAGAGAGAGAGAGAGAGAGAGAGAGAGAGAGAGACAGAGAGAGAGAGAGAGAGAGAGAGAGAGAGAGAGGTCTCAATACAACTCATAAGAAGACTGCAGTGTCAAGAGCAACCCCATAACGCACAAAAAAAACCCACACACATACACTCACATACCCACACACACACTCACAAACGTAAGCTGAAATGCAAAAATGTGATGATGTGTCGAGTCATTTTGATGTATAGACTAGATGTGTTTAAAGACTATCCTTATACATCTTTTTCTTCTTATTTCGGCTGCTGCTGTTAGGGGTCACCACAGCAGATCATCCGTTTCCATCTCTTCCTGTCCTCTGCATCTTCCTCTGTCACGCCAGCCTCCCTCATGTCCTCCATCACCACATCCATAAACCTCCTCTTTGGCCTTCCTCTTTTCCTCTTCCCTGGCAGCTCCATATTCAGCATCCTTCTCCCAATATACCCAGCATCTCTCCTCCACACATGTCCAAGCCATCTCAATCTTGCCTCTCTTGCTTTGTCTCCAAACCGTCCAACCTGAGCGGTCCCTCTAATATACTCCTTCCTAATCCTGTCCTTCTTCGTTACTCCCAGTGAAAATCTTAGCATCTTCAACTCTGCCACCTCCAGCTCCGCCTCCTGTCTTTTCGTCAGTGCCACTGTCTCCAAACCATATAACATAGCTGGTCTCACTACCATCTTATAAAACTTTCCCTTTAACTCTTGCTGGTACCCTTCTGTCGCAAACCACTCCTGACACTCTTCTCCACCCACTCCACCCTGCCTGCACTCTCTTCTTCACCTTTCTTCCACACTCCCCCTTACTTTGGACAGTTGACCCCAAGTATTTAAACTCATCCACCTTCATCACCTCTACTCCTTGCCTCCTCACCATTCCACTGTCCTCCCTCTCATTCGCACATATGTATTCCATCCTGCTCCTACTGACTTTCATTCCTCTTCTCTCCAGTGCATACCTCCACCTCTCCAGAATCTCCTCAACCTGCACCATACTCGCACTACAGATCACAATGTCATCCGCGAACATCATCATCCACGGAGACTCCTGCCTGATCTCGTCTGTCAATCTGTCCATCACCATTGCAAACAAGAGAGGGCTCAGAGCTGATCCTTGATGTAATCCCACCTCCACCTGGAACCCATCTGTCATTCCAACCACACACCTCACCATTGTCACACTGCCCTCATACATATCCTGCACCACTCCTACATACTTCTCTGCAACTCCCGACTTCCTCATACAATACCGCACCTCCTCTCTCGGCACCCTGTCGTATGCGTTCTCTAAATCTACAAAGACACAATGTAACTCTTTCTGGCCTTCTCTATACTTCTCCATCAACATTCTCAAAGCAAACATCCCATCTGTGGTGCTCTTTCGTGGCATGAAACCATACTACGGCTCGCTAATCATCACCTCTCCTCTTAACCTAGCTTCTATTACTCTTTCCCGTATCTTCATGCTGTGGCTGATCAACTTTATTCCTCTGTAGTTACTACAGTTCTGCACATCGCCCTTATTCTTGAAAATCAGTATCGGCACACTCCTTCTCCACTCCTCAGGCATCCTCTCACTTTCCAAGTTTGTGTTAAACAATCTAGTTAAATCTCCACTGCCATCTCTCCTAAACACCTCCATGCCTCCACAGGTAGCATGTCATCTTGACCAACCACCTTTCCACTCATCCTCTTCATAGCTGCCCTCTCTTTCTCCTTGCTAATCCACCGCACTTCCTGATTCACTATCCCCACATCTTCCAACATTCTCTCTCTCTTATTTTCTTCAATCACCAGCCCCTCGGAGTACTCCTTCCACCTTCTCAACACACTTTCCTCGCTTGTCAGCACATTTCCATCTCTACCCTTCGTCAACCTAACTTGCTGCACATCCTTCCAAGCTTGGTCTCTCTCTCTAGCCAATCACTACAAGTCCTCTTCTTCTCCCTTAGTGTCCAACCTCTCATACAACTCGCCATATGCCTTCTTCTTTGCCTTAAGTCACATCTCCTTGTACTCCTGCCTTCTTTCTTCATCTCTCTGACTATCCCACTACTTCTTCACCAACCTCTTCCTCCATATACTTTCCTGTATATTCCCATTCCACCACCATGTCTCCTTGTCTTCCTTCCTCTGTCCTGATGACACACCAAGTACCTTCTTATCTGTCTCCCTCACTATGTCTGCAGTGGTTGCCCAGCCATCTGGCAACTCTCACTACCACCCAGTGCCTGTCTTAACTCCTCCCTGAATTTCTCACAACAGTTTTCTTTCTTCAACTTCAACCATTTGATCCTTGGCTCTGCCTTCACCCTCTTCCTCGTATTGATCTCCAAAGTCATCCTACAGACCACCATCCGATGCTGCCTCGCTACGTTCTCCCCTGTCATCACCTTGCAGTCACCTATCTCTTTCAGATCGCACCTTCTGCGTAAGATATAAACCACATATCTATATAAAGCTATCAGCCAAAACATTAAAACCACTTACAGACAAGTGAATAACATTAGTTATATCGTTACAATGGCATCTGTCAAGGGGTGTGATATACTGGGCAGCAAGTGGGCAGTCAGTTCTTGAAGTTGATGTGTTGGAAGCAGGAAAAATGGGCAAGCATAGGGATCCGAGCAACTTTGATAAGGTCCAAACTGTGATGGCCAGATGACTGGGTCAGAGCATCTCCAAAACGACAGGTCTTGTGGGGTTTTCCAGGTGTGCAGTGGTCAGTACCTACCAAAAGTTGTCCAAAAAAGGACAACCAGTGAACCGGCGACAGGGTCATGGGCACCCAAGGCTCACTGATGCGCACGGGGAGCGAAGGCGAGCCTGTCTGGTCCGAACCCACAGAAGAGCTACTGTAGCTCAAATTACTGAAAAAGTGAATGCTGGCTATGATAGACAGGTGTCAGAACACAGTGCATCACAGCTTGCTGCGTATGGGGCTGCGTAGCCACATACCGGTCAGAGTGTCCATGATGACCCCTGTCCACCACCGAAAGCACCTAGAATGGGCCCCTGAGTATCAGAACTGGACACTGGAGCAATGGAAGAAGATGGCCTGTCTGATGAAGTGCATTTTCTTTTACATCATACGGGTGACTGGGTGTAACTGCGTCATTTACCTGGGGAAGACATTGCACCAGGATGCACTGTGGGTAGAAGGCAAGCCGGCAGAGGCAGTGTGATGCTCTGGGCAATGTTCTGCTGGGAAACCTTGGGTCCTGGCATTCATGTGGATGTTACCACCTAGTACCTAAACATTGTTGCAGACCAGGCACACCCCTTCATGACAACGGTATTCCCTGATGGCAGTGGCCTCTTCCAGCAGGATAATGCTCCCCGCCACACTACACACATTGTTCAGGAATGGTTTGAGGAACATGACAAAGACTTCAAGGTGTTACCTTGGCCTCCAAACTCCCCAGATCTCAATCTGATCGAGCACCTGTGGGATGTGCTGGAAAAACAAATCTGATCCATAGAGGACCCACCTCTCAATTTACAGGACTTAAGGATCTGCTGCTAACGACTTGGTTAGCAGCAGATAGCAGGTACCAGAGGGCACCTTCACAGGAGGTTTTAATGTTTCGGCTGGTCGGTGTAATTATATATACATCAGACATGTGAGAGAAAAAAAGAGAAAGAGGGGGACGGACAGAAACAAAATTGAGGAGAGACGAGCCTAGAACACTGTTGCTCCTCCATCAGTGTGTATGCTTTTGTGTGCGCCTGGAAGCAGGTGTCTATACGTGTGTGTCTGTGTCAGAGCATTTCCTTTCTACTCCAACATGTTATTGGATGGTTGACATTTAAATAAAGCAAGAGATGCCTTTATCTGTCTTTCTCTCTCTCTCTCTCTCTCTCTCTCTCTCCCTTTTCACTCTTACACTCTCCGTCACATGCCTATGTGCCCCCCCCCCCCGGGTTTCCCTTTCCCTCTCACTCCATCTTACTCTCTTCAAATCAATACTTGTGATCCTCACCATAAACCTTGCTATTAGATAACCCCCCCCCCACACCCCCAACACACACACACACACACACACACACACACACACGGGCGGTGTAATAAAGTGCATTGATTTCAGGGTCTCTTGATGCTAAAACAATGAGATGGGTTTCAACTTGGAATTAAAAGCAAATAAACGAATGGCTGCCTGCCTGTCATGAGCGCACACACACACACACACACACACACACACACACACACACACACACACACACACACACACACACACAGGCATCTCCAAACATTCCTATGTAGACTAACACACACACACAAACATGCACACACACACACACACACACACACACACGCACCCGCCAACGCACACACACACTTTTAACCCGCATTTAAAGGCAACATTCCCCACCTGACCCATAATGCATTGCTGCTTATCTCTGTCTATTTACTCTATTTACTGCTGAGAGGGAGGGAGGGAGGGAGGGAGCGAGAGAGCGTTAGTGAGGAATAGCAAAATGATAGAAAGAAGGAAGGGGGGAAAAAGAGCTGGCCAAGAGGAACGACAGAAGGATGGAGGGAGAGCAGATCAAAATGGAGGAACGGAGTCCAAAAACTGAAGCAATGGGAAGAAAAATGAAAGTGGGGCTGGATGAAAGGAGGAGGAAGATGGAGGGGGAGTCAGACAGACAGAGAGGGGGGGGGGGTAGAGAGAGAGAGAGAGAGACGGAGAAAGGGAGCGGAGCAGAGATAACCAGTTTGGAATGGGGCCAAATCCACGCGGGACCAGTTCCAACCATAAACCACAGAGGCCGCCTTGTTCCCCTCCCTCCGCTGACAAAGAGACAAACGGCTTGATTCATGTTGCAACTAAAAGGCTTTGTTCTCCACAGATGGAGCTTTGAAAAACAACAACAATACCAATAAACAGCAACAATAACACAGAGGACAAGCCGCTTCATATCGGCACAATCCAGAGGCCGCAATTAAAGAAGGCAAAACAAAAGGGGAGGAAATGAAACTAAATGAAACGGAGTTCCGCCAGGCCGAACACCGCTCCGTCCTCCGTCCCCCCCCCCCCACCCCCCCACCCAACATAAACGACAGGGATGAGAGCCGGCAACAAAGACAAGCGAAACAAGGAAAAAAGTAGAGAGGCCGAGGAGCGAAGCAGAAAACGATAAGGAGAAAAGACAGGAGAGGGGAGGGAGAGAAAAGAAGGAAGTGGGGGGTGGGGGTGGGGGGGGGGCAGAAAAGAAAAGAAAGTTGGAAGGAGATGCAGCAAAACTCAAAATGCATCCACCCGCTTAGTTCTTCGTAATTCTTTAACACTAGAAGGACCGGGATTTCGTGCCTACCGAAAACCACCATGGCGGTCAAAATGGCCGCCGGTTTTTAAATCCAACCGAGATATTAACGCATCGCATACGTTAGCGTGTCTGTTAGGGAAACTAACTGACACCACAATTAACATTTTAACAACTTTAATACTATGTTTCAAACAATTTAAAATGGCCGCCGTCCAACGCCTGTAAATACCGCAACGCCTCGGCGGTAGTCATGTCGGCGTCTGTAACCAGACCTGTTGGCAATAATCAGGAATCAAGTCTAGACTACTTCTCTACACTGGAGGACACTAGTGTGTTTCTAGGACAGAGCAGTGAACCTCGCAAAGGAAATAAATAGTGACGCACAAATTACGAGCGGCCATTTTGACCATTTTAGGGAGCTCTTATCACAACTTTTTCGCACAACTGACCCAAAACTCGTTTCAATGCAAATATACGCAATTTTAGGAGCATTCAGGGAGCGGCGGGTCTATAGCTTCATTTTTCCACAATGTTGTTAAACTCGGAAAATCCAAAAATCGGCAAAACGGCGGCCTTGGTCGTGGGCGTATCCATCTCTCTCTCTCTCTACTGTCCGCTCTCATTTCTGTCTGTCTCTCTTCCTCAGTCTGTCTCTCAAGGGTGAGCTGTACTGACCCAAACTCTGGAGAATTCACACTACAGATTATAACACACACACACACACACACACACACATATACACTGGTGGGATAATCTCACAAACAAACACACACATTGACACACAGTGCACTGTTGTGCGTTCCCAGCGGAGCCGTCGTGAGTGCAGGTGAACCCTTGAGAACGAGACTCGCCCACAGCAGACACACCGGCGAAGGGGGACGACAACACGCCCTCCTGTGGTGAGGGGTAAACCATCAGACAGGAAGCTCGGACCAGCTCTTCATGAACACTGAACGTGTGGACCAATCCGACTCTCACACCCGCCGCCGGACCGCCACCATCACACGGCCAGACATTTAAACGGCCGTCGCCTCCTGCGTGGCGGCAGAAGAAGACTCCTCGCCTCACAGATTAGCTCCTTGTTAGGAAGTCTCCTGGCCGCCACGTCTGCAGCCTGACCCCCGCAGCACCATGTTGCTCGCTGACTGTGCGCCAGAAAGTGTGTGTACTTTCACACATCGGATCCTGCGTGTGACTCGGTGTCTGCCTCTGCGTGCACGCTTGGCCCGATGGGTGCTTGTGTCTGCGGGGCATTGTGTACCACACTTGTGTGCGACTCCATTAGCCCATAAATCCAAGCGGTGCTGAGTTAGGGAATCACACGAGAAGATGCTGCGACTTTGCTGCCTTGTGTGAGCTTTGTCAGTTTCCCTGTGTGTGTATCTCTTGTGTGAGCTTTGTCAGTTTCCTGTGTGTGGTATCTCTTGTGTGAGCTTTGTCAGTTTCCCTGTGTGTGTATCTCTTGTGTGAGCTTTGTCAGTTTCCCTGTGTGTGTAATCTCTTGTGTGAGCTTTGTCAGTTTCCCTGTGTGTGTATCTCTTGTGTGAGCTTTGTCAGTTTCCTGTGTGTGTATCTCTTGTGTGAGCTTTGTCAGTTTCCCTGTGTGTGTATCTCTTGTGTGAGCTTTGTCAGTTTCCTGTGTGTGTATGTCTTGTGTGAGCGTGTCAGTTTCCCTGTGTGTGTATCTCTTGTGTGAGCTTTGTCACGTTTCCCTGTGTGTGTATCTCTTGTGTGAGTGTGTCAGTTTCCCTGTGTGTGTGTGTGTGTGTGTGTGTGTGTGTGTGTGTGTGTGTGTGTGTGTGTGTCTAACCTGCCATGACCAGGAATTTTTCAGCAGAAAATTCAGAATTAGGATTTAAAGCTACTTCATCACGCTCCGTCTTTCCCTCTCTTCCTTTCTGTCTCTCTCTCTCTCTCACACACACACACACACACACACACACACACACACACACACACACACACACACACACACACACACACACACACAAATCTCTCTACTTCAAGTGATTATTTTTTTACCCATCAGACAAGAGCAATAAATCACTGGAGAGAAGCAAAAATCGTGAGAGAATTGGAGTTAACAGGTGGAGGAGAAGAGAAGAGAGGAGAGAAAAGAGAAGAGAACAGAAGAGAGGAGAGGAGAGGAGAGGAGAGAGAGGAGAGGAGAGGAGAGGAGAGGAGAGGAGAGGAGAGGAGAGGAGAGGAGAGGAGAGGAGAGAAGAGAAGAGAAGAGAAGAGAAGAGAAGAGAAGAGAAGAGAAGAGAAGAGAAGAGAAGAGAAGAGAAGAGAGAGAGAGAAGACGGGAGAGAGGAGAAGAAAAGAGAAGAGAAGAGAAGAGAAGAGAAGAGAAGAGAAGAGAAGAGAAGAGAAGAGAAGAGAAGAGAAGAGAAGAGAAGAGAAGACGGGAGAGAGGAGAAGAAGACAGGAGGAGAGAAGACAGGAGGAGAGCGGACATGAGAGAAAAGAAGAAGAGAGGAGAGAAAAGAAGAGAAGAGAAGACAGGAGAGGAGAGAGGCCGGAGAGGAGAGAAGACAGGACAGGAGAGAAGAGATGACAGAGGAGAGAGAGAGAGAAGACAGAGAGAGACAGAGAGAAGAAGAGAAAGAAAAGAAGACAGGGAGGAGAGAAGAGAAGACAGAAGAGAAGACAGAGAGGAGAGAAGAAGACAGGAGAGGGGAGAAGAGACAACAGGAGAGGGGAGAGAAGAAGACAGGAGAGGAGAGAAGACAGGAGAGGAGAGAAGACAGGAGAGGAGAGGAGAGAAGAGAAGACAGGAGAGGAGAGGAGAGAAGACAGGAGAGGAGAGGAAGAAGACAGGAGAGGAGAGGAGAGAAGACAGGAGAGGAGAGAAGAGAAGACAGGAGAGGAGAGGAGAGAAGACAGGAGAGGAGAGGAGAGAAGACAGGAGAGGAGAGGAGAGGAGAGAGGACAGGAGAGGAGAGGAGAGGAGAGAAGACAGGAGAGGAGAGGAGAGAAGACAGAGAGGAGAGGAGAGAAGACAGGAGAGGAGAGAAGAGAAGAGAAGACAGGAGAGGAGAGGAGAGAAGACATGAGAGGAGAGGAGAGAAGACAGGAGAGGAGAGGAGAGAAGACAGGAGAGGAGAGAAGAGAAGACAGGAGAGGAGAGGAGAGGAGAGAAGAGAAGACAGGAGAGGAGAGGAGAGGAGAGAAGACAGGAGGAGAGAAGAGAAGACAGAGAGGAGAGAAGACAGGAGAGGAGAGAAGAGAAGACAGGAGAGGAGAGAAAGAGAGACAGGAGAGGAGAGAGACAGGAGTGGAGAGAAGAGAAAACAGGAGAGAGAGGAGAGAAACAGGAGAGGAGAGGAGAGAAGACAGGAGAGGAGAGAAGATAAGACAGGAGAGGAGAAGAGAGAAGACAGGAGAGGAGAGAAGAGAAGACAGGAGAGAAGGGAAGAGAAGACAGGAGAGAAGGGAAGAGAAGACAGAGAGAAGAGAAGACAGGAGAGAAAAGAAGACAGAGAGGAGGGAGGGGAGGGAAGGGAAGAGAGGAGAGGAGAGGACAGGAGAAGAAAAGAGAAGACATGAGAGAAGAGAAGAGAAGAGAAGAGAAGAGAAGAGAAGAGAAGAGAGAGAAGAGAAGAGAAGAGAAGAGAAGAGAAGGGAAAGGAAGTGGAAGGGAAGAGAGGAGAGGACAGGAGAAGAAAGAGAAAGAGAAGAGAATTTCCCCCTGCCCTCCCCTATGGGGGATGAGATAGTGTTTGTTATTGTATCAGGTGCTGGGTTGTGTGTGTGTGTGTGTGTGTGTGTGTGTGTGTGTGCGCGTGCGTGGTGTTCGCGCGCACAATATTTTCTCTATTTTCCATCAATTGTATTGGTTTTTAATGAAGCCATGTTTCATGTGTGCGCGCACATATGTGCATTGCTGACGTCTGTGTGCAGATTTGTGCGTGTGCTCGTCCGCCATATCGCATTGCACTGCAGATCCAGTAAACTACAGGTGGCAGGATCAGACAAACCTAACCAAACAGAAAAAAGCAAAGGCATCATTACCATTTAAATAACATTTCTACCCCTGCGTCTCTCTCTCTCACCCCAGCACATACACTCTTCCTCTGGGCCTGCGTGCATGTGTGTGTGTGTGTGTGTGAGAGAGAGAGAGAGAGAGAGAGAGAGAGAGAGAGAGAGAGAGAGAGAGAGAGAGAGAGAGAGAGAGAGAGAGAGAGAGAGAGAGAGAGAGAGAGAGAGCGAAACCTCCATCACTTGGAG